>NC_134488.1:51980462-52152962 GCF_040206685.1 Ascaphus truei | reverse complement strand
CAGGATACCCATCATGAAAAACACGTCTTACTGCACTTAGCTACATTTCATCATCGCAGACCAGTAACAGTATCATTATTTGCTTTGGGGACATCTGGTGGACGAGAAATGGATTTCATGAGGACGTTGTACAGATAGAAGTATTCAGACCCAGATCCACAAAAGGGTGCTAAACTTTAGCACACCTTTACTCCGATGGGAATAAAGACGTGCTAAAGCTTAGCACCCTTTTGGGGATTTGGGCCTCAGATAGTTAAATGTACAACCTGGATAACTAGAAAGAAATGGATTAGGGCATGTGGTACTTTCAACGTTGTAGTGATAGCTTTGCTCCGTTTGTAGTAAGATCTCTGAAAACCTGTTTTTGAAGTAATAAGCCACTCATGAGTTAAGTCGCCATGATTACATATAGGCCAGATGGATTCTACAGCAAAACAAATCTGTTATTGATTTGGTTACATGTGAACTTTTGTGAAGGGTATTATGTCAGACACAGAAAGTGCATGTTGGGAATGTGAAAAAAATATGGAACTCCATAAATGCTGACTTCTTCCCCTAGAGCTGAAGCAAAGAGGTTAATAGGGAAAAATGGAAGAAAATAAGGAACTAATATGGCAACATTTATTTGACCAAATACTGTAGAGTACGAGCCTGAATATCTCAGAGTTCTTTTTCAGCTACACTGAAGCTGTAATAAGACGCTTTCATAAGCTGCGTGGTAATAAAAGTATGTTTCCGTAAAGCACAGCAAGCCTGTGGTAAGATGCTCTTTTAAGGGGATCTTCTTATAACAGGAGTTCTTAAAGGAAGAAAGAGCATATTGGTGCTGTGAGAATATGCTCTCCACTGGAGAGGTTTGTATTCCCACTTTCTCACATATTATCCTGCCCTTTTCATCTCTCTGCAGACAGACGCTATTCCTCCCTAATTGTTGACGATTAAAAGCCTGCAGAAGAGCAAAGCATTAGACCTAGACATTTAAAGCGGATCAATTTATAGAGGGAAGTACAGAGATGCCGGCAGCACAGAATTATTACTGAGATGCCTTTGTGACTGGTTTCAGGGAGAGGGCGGGATGGAAGGAGCAGCTGATGCATACAACAATGAAAAAAATTCTCTAAAAGCATACTTGAATTAGACTTTTTATACATAGAGTGGGGCGGGGGAGCTTCCACAGCTGTTGGCTGTGTTATACCTGTTCTGATGTTTGGCTTAGCAATGTGAGTATGCCCTTTTGTGGAGAAGAGACTGCATTAATGCAGCCTGTGATGAACTCTTTAGCAAGGCAGTGTCTGTGCAGAGGGAAACTATTCAGATACTATTCCCGTAACTGGTGACAAAGGTAATCTTTCTTGTACACATTTGTAGTCTAGTGTTTTAGGTCTGCCAGGCAGATTGGTTATCCATATAAGCCTAAAACCACAAACCTCAACACTGCCACTAGCTCATAACTGTCATAGGATCTGCTGCATAGGCCCGGTTTGATGGTCATACAATAATAGGTGAATAGTCTCAGCATAAAAAAAGATATGTTCTGCTTAATTTTGTTTTGTGATCTAGATCATGTTTCTTTGCTCACCCAAAGAGCATTTTAACAACTTTATACACATTGGATTTCTAATGTAGACAATCTCAGAATAAACCCATGGAAAAGTCACATTACTTGTGCCTAATGTACATTATTATTATTATTATTATTATTTACTTGCTGTCCTGTAATACTCTTAAATTCTGTATGTAGATCATAGTGTATACTGTATTACAAATGGGAATTAGGTCTGAAATGCAGAGAGGAGCAGTGTTATGTATAGCTTTATAGATAAGCAAAAGTATCTTGAATTTGAGTATGGGTAGCCAATGCAGTGAGTTGCTTAGGGAAGCAGCAGAGCAAGAGAGGTGAGTGAGAAAAATGAGCTCGGTAAAGGCATCTAGAATGGACTGTAAAGGGGACTGATGACAAATGGGAAGACAAACTTGAAGCTGGTTACAATAGTCTAGTGGGGATATATTGAGTCAGTAAAAAGAGTTTTGGTGGATTGTTCACTGAGGAAGGAGCGTATTTTAGCCTATATTGCAGATGTGAAAATGACACGATTTGTTGAGGTACTTAAAATATAGGATAAAGGAGATAGATGAGTCAAAAGGAAACCTAGGAATATGTTTTGAGGATAGTGGAGTGTTTTATTGGGCCAAATCAGGTACATTAGGTTTGTGTGGCGTTAGGAGAAGAGAAAATTATACATTCCAATTTTTATATGTTATTTTCGAGATAGTTATGGGACATCCATGAGGAAATAGCAGAAAGACAGTGAGACAAGACTACAGAGAAGGGAAGGGGTAGATGTGATTAGCATTTAGCATAGAGGTAATATTGAAAATCAGATGACTGTAGTGTTCTCCAAAGGAAGAAGTATTAATGGAATAAAAGAGTAGATGAGCTAGTACAGAGCCCTTGGGTATGCCAACTGAGATTGGAGTGTGCTGGATGTGCCGGCAAAGGAGACCCTGAGGGAATGGTCAGATAGTTAGGCCATAAATAAAGAGAGGGCAGTGTCACACAGGCTAAAGAAATCGAGTGTGTGCACTAGAGATGGGTACTGCTGCGACACACTTTATTCGAGCAAATACCCAGTATGTACCTGGCAGATACCTGGAATGCGCCGCTCCTCACCTCAGACAAGCCCCGTTGCGTTTGCCTTCCCAGCCATGGTTCATGCCTGGCTGATGGGCGGCTGATCTGTTAAATGATAATGATTAGGATTTAATAGGCTGCAGTGCTTCGCGTGTCTACCAGATGGCATAAATTCATGAATTGTAATGCAGTATATATATATATTCTGTGCAGTATTGCAGCCAGCGGGAATAAAATGCTTCAATCCCTGCCTGGAAAATAACGCAATGCACTCGGGCAGAAAACAGTCACAAACCTCAATACACCCGAGTATACCCGAATTCGTGGGACTAGCCGAGCTCGAATAAAGTGTGTCGCCAGTGTAAATGTTACAAAATGTGAGCCGCACATTTTTTGCTGGATTTTTTTAACAAAATGTATGTTGCAAACGGTTATTTGTAGGTGGTTTGACAGTTACAAATTCATGTGAATGCTCCTGAATCTACTATAAATTTTCCTTTGCGCAAATGTAATAAAATCCACCCACAAACATGTATATTAAATGAGTTTGTAAATGTTACAACATTCAATCCAGGCAGAATTTCCAGACCCTGAAAGGAGGGAGGGAGGAGAGAGCGATACCTATTTTTGTATAGTCCCAGTGAGCTAAACCAGCTGCTGGATAGCTCTACAGTTGCAGCATACGTTTGAGCTCCACTGCTCACACCTGTAGCTAATCACACAATCATAACTGTGGGCTTTTAGGACTTGGCTTGAAAGGATAAACCTTGTGGAAATTGTTTAGAAGGCATAGAGTGTAAGTCATTTAAATATACTATGCACATCCTATTAGCATATCTCCCAGGTATGCTCCATTTTTGTACACTGGTGTCTCTCCACGTGTTGTTTGAAGGGATATATAAAACATCCCCATCCCCATCTATATCTATAGATCGTTGTCCATTTTCCAGTACCATCATTAGTGCTTTGACTGGGGCATTTTACCCCTTGAGGACTGAGCTCGGTATACAGCAATTGATATCATTGATCTTGTTGAGTTTTCACTGTCACTTACTACACCATATGTAGATTTCCTGAGGAGTCTTATATATCATTGTTCACCCTGTGCTCCCCTATTTTGTGTTCTTGTTTGCATGTATTGAGGATCCTGGATAGATCCTGGTGGGGTTGAGCCACAGGAAGGGACTCCTGTTTAGGGGTATTTCGTAAAACCCCTAAGAAGGTAGTATTATTCAGAATGAATTTCATCTGCTTCCACATCGACAGATAGGTAATGCCCAGGTATTCTGGTAGTACAGACAAATATCCTCTATTATCGCCTGGAGGAGGGGCTGCGCGAAAAAAGCAATCCTTATTAGTTAAACTTTGCCTTATCGAATGCTTCCAGCCATGTTGATTCGGAGAAAATTTGAAGAATTCATATTTTTCAATTATATAGGCGTATATCTCTTCTAAAGTCGCCTTCTTATCTGTTCCAGCATTAATTGCAGAAAATATGAGAAATGTGTAACTACATTGTGGTTTGGTATAAGGACTTGACATGATGTCCATTCACCAAGTGCAGGGATAGCAATGTAGAATAATGGGACAAGCATTGTGTATACTGTGGAGATTTTAATTATGAAACGTCTACATTTGATAACGTCTTCAGTGACCAAGTTCAATTTTCAATCGATGACTGTAGTGACTCTTTTTATCTAGTTTTTAAACACCTGAAAATTGACTAGACACAATTCACTGGTTGCCTTGTGCAAAGGGATTCACTTTTGCCATCTGGCAAAAACACGCAGAACTGCACCCAAACAAATCACAATCACAGTAATCATGGAAATCAACAACGGTAAACAGGTGTGTGATTGCCAGCATTCATGGAAGATTAACGAGTGGAAAATGCGTGAAACACAGCAGACTTTACGAAAACGGCGCAGAGAAATGATCGAGTAATTGCTGCTGCATCTGTACATGGCAAAAAGGAACTACTAAATTCACAGTGAATGTGAAGGTCAACAAAAGGTTCACCCATCTGTAGTGTGAAGATTGCGGGGATGATCAACAATATTTAAATCAGCAGAAAGGTCCAATACTGAGAGCTCCGAAGATGGCTGCCTGACCTTATACTTGCTTCTGATCTTCTCTATAAAACAACATAATTAACATTCCAGTTAATTACAAAGCACTGTAAATACCCAAGGATTTACCTTCACCAACAACCACTTAACCCCTAAATGTATAAAAAATCCAAAGATTGGCTCTCTGCCCTAAGATTTACATCAGATTCAATGTCTCCCTCTACCTTCAAAGAAAAACCTCCATGATTGCATGTCCTCTGCAGTGAAGCCCATCAAATCAACGTGCTGTGAAAGGTACTAGAATCCTCTCAGGGTCTATACTCCACATGCCCAGAGACACCATCCAGCTTTCGTCCTTATCCAGCAAATAACATTCTTTCACTGCATTTTTACATGTTATCCAGCTAGGATAAAGATACTTTCCAACACACAGAACTCCAGAAAAATTATATAGGGCACAAGAAAAGTGTTATTGTTCTACAAACCATGCTGTCTGTACACAAGGAAGCTTGTGTAGGAATTTCCACTTGAAAGGTTTAGCACACCTCCACTTGACAGAAAACACCTCACTCAAGTCTGCTCTGATGTGCAGAAGTGTCATATAACAACATACAATGCACTCTCTGCCTTGGATAACAATGACATTCTGCACAAACTGGACACAGCAAAATACTTTTATATATCATATGTCTATCACAGAAAAACAACCTTAGAGATCCTACTGCTGAATTTATGTATTCCTACACCTCTAGTTCCTATCAAATCTTCCCTTGATTACGTCCTTCATTCCCTCTCTCCCATACCTTCCTAACACTTAACCTTCTGCTCACCCACACTTCTAGAGAGGATACAGATCTAAGTGGTGTCCAATTTATGGTCTAGGGTACAGAGGAACAGAATCAGGAGTCCTTGCTGCTTGATCCCCATCCCCAGAGATTCAACACTGAATGGACAGAACACTGTGTCCTATTAGAACGGACTTATGTAATGCAAGATCTATTACGAACAAGACAGCTGTTATAGCTGACCTTATTGAATCATCAGGCCTAACATGTATCGCAGAGACTTGGTTAGATAAAACGCAGACCCCATTTTAAAAGCTGCATTCCCAACAAACTATTGTGTGAATCACTACTGAAGATAGGAGCGTATAGGGAAGAGGTGTGGAAATCTATTATAAAACAACATTGAAAGTTAGGGCTCTCCCAGTGTATTGCTGCCTGGAGTGCTACAGATGTCGTGTTTAGAGTCCTTCTCATCTACCAACCCCCCCCCCCCCCCCCCGAAAATGGGAAAGTGTGTCTACAGAAAATTGCAGCCCTCATTGCTGGCCAGTCCTGGAGCACCCCAGATGGCTTATGATGGGGGATTTCAATGCCCGGTTTGATGATAAATTCTCTCAATTTGGTTTAAAACCTCCTCACACAATGAATGCTCTGGGCTTCACATACTGTAACTTGTTTGCTCTGTTACCCATAGAAGGGGACACACACTTGATCTTGTTTTCCAGAGTGGTTTAGAAATCTTCAAACTAAACCTAGTTGTCTGGTCAAACCATCACTCAATTTTGTTTTCAATCACAGCCCTCCTACCCTCCCCCCAAATTGGGCCCCTCCCATGGAGGTGACCAGATATCGACCATTGAAGGGTGTGACCCCCCGGGTTCTGATGGCAAACCTGTATTTCTCTGACATATTAAGTATCTGCATGGATCCCAGTGTTCGTGTCCATTACTACAATACAGATTTGGGGACCGCAATGGATACTATCACTCCTGTTCGCATACGACCCCTCACCTCACACCACCGCACTCCTTGCTTTGACAGTTATATTATCGAATTGAAGATGAAGTGTTGCATGCTTGAACGGCACTGGCGACAATTTTGCATGTTTAAGGACAAGCTAAAACTGATTGACCACATCACAAAGTACCAGTCCACAATTACAAGTAGAAGTCAATGTTTCTGTCACGTAAAATCATGGCAGCAGACAATAGACCAGCTCAGCTTTTCCGCACCATAAAGAGGCTCTGCAAACCTGCATGTCTGCAGTCTGGTGAAGCCTTTTCCCATTCCCGTTGTGATGAGTGTGCTCTCTTCTTCTCCGATAAAGTAACATCCATCCGGGCTGGGTTTCCGACTGCGCTATCAGTGCCAGGGTTCAAGGCATAAAAATTCAGGTTCTCTGGCTTTATTGACTAGCTTTAACCATCTGGATATAGAAGACCTTATGCAAACAATACAAAAGTTGTGTCCCACTACCTGTGATTTGGAGCCAGTCCCAACACGCCCACTATTTGTCTGTGTTGCTGTAATTGGCCCAGTGTTTACCAAAATAGTCATGTGCTCTTTGCAGATGTGGATCTTTCCCGAACCACTGAAGGAAGCAGTCATCAGACCTCTTCTTAAAAAGTCTTCATTAGACTCAAATTGCATGGCTAATTACAGGCCTGTATCAAACCTTACTTTCCTAGGGAAGGTTATTGAGAAAGTGGTGGCAACCTAACTGAAAAGCCACCTACCAAGCCTTAAAATGTATGACTCGTCCCAGTCAGGATTCAGAAGATGGAATAGTTCTGAAACAGCTCTGGCTCATGTGCAAAATGATCTCCAGATGGTGAGAGACAGAGGTGACTGTTCACTCTTTGTACTCCTTGACCTCACTGCAGCATTTGATACCATGGACATAGGGATCATAATGGAGTGCATGAAGGATTTCTGTGGACTGGCTGGCACAGTTCTCAGCTGATTCAGATCTTTTTTCATTGGCAGGTCACAGAGTATATCATCAGGAGTGTACTCTTCTGCACTAATGTCCCTGTCATGTAGAGTACCCAAGGGTTTTATCCCATCTCCCATATTGTTGGCCGTGTACATGTTAACAATAGTTGACATAATCAGACGGAATGGTCTGGGTTATTACTGCTATGCAGATGACACTCAACTCTACTTGTCATTGGCACCAGGCACTAAGGGCCCAGTATCACTCTTCAATAGATGTTTATCTGAGCTCCTAGAGTGAATGAGTGCCAGTTGGGTGAGGCTGAATCCTGAGAAGACAGATGTGCTCGTGGTTGATGCTCACCGTCAGAAGACAACAAGATTGCATCTACATCAAAACACTGGCCTTATTCCTGGGGGCTCCAGCTTCTAAAATGTGTCCATGTGCGGAATCTTGGTGTTGTCATTGACTGTGACTTGACCCTTAAACATCAGGTGTCAGCCGTGATCAAATCTTCATTCTTCCACCTAAAGAACAGCCAAGATTAAGCATTTGATCCCCCCAGAGGATCTTACTACACTTGTCCATGTTTGTGTTCTAACGCCTGGACTACTGCAATGCACTCTACCTGGGTCATAAAAAGAGCTGCACCGTCTGCAGCTGGTGCAGAATGCGATGGTCAGTTTGCTATCTGACTAGATCCGTTTTGCCACACCTGTTCTCCATTCTCTGCACTGGATGCCTGTAAAATGGTGAATTTATTTAAAGATTGGCTTGTTGACATTCAAAGCACTACATGACTAGGGTCCCAGCTATCTAGTTCCCTACACTTCCATTCCCTCACTTCGATCTGCAGATGAAGGAATCCTAACAGCTCCCAGAATCTCCTTGACTTCCTTTGGGACCCAAGCTTTTAGCCACACTGCTCCCACTCTCTGGAACAGTTTGCCTCAAACAATTCGACAAGCCTCTCTCTGGAAATCTATAAAAACATGTTCAAGACCTACTGTACCTGTTTACCAAGGTATTTAATTAATTAACCACAACCTGCCCAGCATTTAATAGCTACAGCACTGAGCCATCTCATTTATAACCTTAAATATGTTCTTCTTTTTCCCTTTTTGTAACAGTGACATGCTTTGATTCCCATTGAGAGAAAGGAGTTATATAAATAAAGTTATTATTATAATTATTATTATTATATAATGAAAGAGAAGAACAGCTCTTGTGATTTTGCTTTGAGAAGATCATTGGTAACAATTTCTAGGTCACTATCAGTGGAGTATCAGATTGCAGTGTGTAAAGTACAGTGGAGAGTTAGAAGACAAAGTCTAGCAGCATTTATATACAGTATGTGTTGTTCAACAAGTTTGGACGGAAATAGCAGAATGGAGATAGGACAGACACTGGAATGGGAGGTAGGTCCAAGAGAAGATTTCATCAGGATGGGTGTTACAGAAGCATGCTTGTAGTTTGATAGAAATTAGTCTGTATTGAGTGTGAAGATGAAGAGATGAGTTAGTCTAGGGATAATTGCAGTGGAGAGTAGAGGACATGATGGGAACAAGAGTGAAGGTTGTCGAGGGGAATATGGCCCTAGTTAACTAATTGCTTGTCAGGAAACTGAACATAGAAGAAAATTCACAAAGAAATACAGGCATACCCCGGTTTAAGGACACTCACTTTAAGTACACTCGCGAGTAAGGATAAATTGCCCAATAGGCAAAAGGCAGCTAGTGCATGGGCCTGTCAGCACGTCCTGAACAGCTATACCAGCTCCCTACCTGTACCGAAGCTGTGTGCAAGCGGGGAGACTATAGAGCCTGTTACAAATGCGTTATTTACATCAGTTATGCACATATATGACGATTGCAGTACAGTACATGCATCAATAAGTGGAAAAAAGGTAATGCTTCACTTTAAGTACATTTTCGCTTTACATACATGCTCCGGTCCCATTGTGTACGTTAATGCGGGGTATGCCTGTAATGAAAATATAGAGGTCTGCTGAGGCCTTTATGGAGTACCAGGCAGCCGGATCGCAATCAAAGGCAGGGATTGTTTTAAAGTAAAATTTGCATTTCAGAGTAACTCCAGCCTGTCCCTGTCTCTCCCAGAGAGACCAAAAGCTTTGCTTCAAAGCAGAGATTTTACTTTATGTCATAGGAAATTTTCCATAAAAGGCCAAGTTCTATTTATATTTAGTGCCTCTGTCTCTCATTCTCTCTGTCTCTCTCGCTGTCTACATTTTTATCCTAAGTCTAACAACAAAGTCATTTAGTTGCATCTGTTGGTCAAGAAATAATTCAAGCTTGCTAACCTCGTCAGGTGCACTCCATTTGAGCATGTAACTACACAAAATGCATAATATTTCTTATTGTCTGTGGGCTAAACATTGTAATATGTTACCACGCCTAAAGGGTTAAATGAATGAAGTATTTATGCTGTCTGCAATTCAGTGTACACTGTCAAGTCTCACTACTTAAATGAGTCATCATTTATTTCTCTCTTTTGTCCATGCACTTCAAATAGTGGGAATTCCAGGTACATCGCTGCTGATTACTACTTACTAATTTTAATTATAGATATTGTGAAATCCTTAAATATAAACTAAACATGATATTCCATTTGAGTGTGGCCTTAGGAATGTATTATACAGCTGTTTAAATTGCTTTCTAAAATTATTTATCATGGGTTTAATACCCTAAGCCTAGTTTATAGAAAATAATTGATCCCGTGCTGTTTTTGCATTCTATTAGTGCTGTCATTGATATAGATTTTAGACTAAGCAAGACGTAATAGCTTGGCAAAAGAGGCATCATAGCTGCCATCTATACTTTGTAGTGTTGGGCCTATAGGGCATTATTCCAGCTTTAGTGTAACCCAAGTGATTCAACAATCTTGCAAAATCTGTTGGGGCAGTACTTATCACGTGTAAAAACTGTCTAGTGATATGCTGAATCTGTCAAGTTGTTTTCTATGGTGCATATGCTCACAGTGGGGGTTATTCATTAAACTGCGATAGTGCACTATTTAGCAGATAACTCCCCTTGACTGTGTAACGGTGTTTCCCCTCCTCTCTGGGAGATTTCGCCATTACACGGTGTGCTGTGGTACATACCTGCTGGCTTACAGTAGATGTGAGTATCCTGCGGTGTTGTGGAGGAGTAAACCCAAGTGATTTAGATAGATGCTTTAAACACTGTGCTAAAACAAAATGTGATATAATCTTAAGGATAAATAATTAAAGTGCTCAAATGTGAAATAATTAATTCTTATGTAAGGTGAATAAATAATAAAGTCTCAACCTCTGATGGGAATTGTATGGATCCCCTAATACAAGTAGACACGTCCATGATTCAGAGGGAGCATATATATCAGGAACACCCCACGAAAAGAAGGAAAAATATCTAGTGCACTTCTGCCACACAAATGGATAATGAAATGGAACAAATCTTGGCTCGTATGAAGAACCTACTTACAGAACGTAGGATATAAATCAGCAGTATCAGGAGGCAAAACAAACAACTTCACTGGTAGATATTCGGTCTTGATGAATCTCAGGGAGAAGAGAGACAACAGAGAGAACCACTAGTGCAGACCAGTAAAATGTTTATCAAGAATAATAAAATAGCAACAATTTATATACTCACATGGTGTACATTAAAAACAGGCACATCAAGTTAGAAGGTGAGCTTGAGATGATATTACGCCGTAGAGGTATAGTTAGAAGCCCTCTGTCTTGGGTTTCTCCCGCAGCTTGGTGACTTCGGATGGCGTCTTACGTCATATCCGCCGGTGTCTTCACTACTTCCGGATTCTCAAGGAAGGGGACAGGTGTACAACAGCTGATCCTCTTGGCTTGATCTCACAGCTCACACTTGCAGGCTCTATGCGTTTCGCTGATCTCAGTCAGCTTCGTCAGGAGCTCCTGCGGAGTATAGGAGCACCGTAGCTCTGTGGTATACCCAGCAATTGGGGGCCGCTATCTTGCAGCACGCGCATGTGCAATTGCAGCCATGCATATAGTTACATAGTAGTTACATGGTAGATGAGGTTGAAAAAAGACATACGTCCATAAAGTTCAACCTATGCTAAATTTAGACAACAGATACTTTATCCTATATCTATTCTTACTTATTGATCCAGAGGAAGGAAAACAAGAAACCCCATTAAGGGGAAAAATAAATTCCTGCCTGACTACAAGAATTGGCAATCGGATGAATCCCTAGATCAACATTCTTCCCATGTTTACTTATTTGGTATATCCCTGTATACCGTTCCTTTCTAAAAAGATGTTCAACCTTTTTTTGAACAAATCTATTGTATCTGCCACCACAGTCTCCATGGGTAATGAATTCCACATTTTAACTGCCCTTATTGTAAAGAACCCTTTCCTTTGTTGCTGGTGAAATCTCCTTTCCTCCAACCTAAAGGGATGCCCCCGAGTCATTTGTACTGCCCTTGGGATGAATAGTTCATTTGAAAGCTCCTTCTACTGTCCCCGAATATATTTCTATATAGTTATCATATCCCCTCTTAGACGCCTCTTTTGTAATGTAAATAAATCTAATTTTGCTAGCCTCTCCTCATAAAATAGATTGTCCATCCCCTTTATTAATTTGGTGGCTCTTCTCTGCACTCTCTCTAGTTCCAAAATGTCTTTCTAAGGAGTTTCGCCCAAAATTGTACTCCATACTCAAGGTGTGGTCTTACTAATGCTTTGTAAATGTTTTGCCCGTTTAATGCAAGATAAGATCTTGTTTGCCTTTGCTACTACTGCATGACTTTGGGTACTATAGTTAAGCCTGCTGTCTACAAGCACTCCTAAATCCTTCTCCATCAACGATTCTCCCAATTTATCCCCATTTAATGTGTAAATCGCCAGTTTATTCTTGCATCTCAAATGCAACCTTACATTTATCTGTATTAAACCTCATCTACCATTTACCTGCCCACGTTTCCAGTCTCTCCAAGTCCTTCTGGAGAGAAATTACATCCTACTCTGTTTCTACCTTACACAAGTTAGTATCATCAGCAAAGATGGAGACTTTGCTCTCGATACCAACCTCAAGGTCATTAATAAACAAGTTAAAAAGCAGGGGTCCCAGTACTGATCCCTGAGGAACTCCACTCACGACTTTAGCCCAACCTGAAAAAGTTCCATTTATGACAACCCTCTGTTGTTTATCCTTCAACCAGTTTTCAATCCAGGTGCATACATTATTACTGAGTCCAATTTGCTTTATTTTGTACACCAACCTCTTGTGTTGAACCGTATTAAAAACATTTGCAAAATCTAAGTAGACCACATCAACTGCATTACACCCTGGTCTAAATTCCTACTTACCTCCTCAAAGAAACAAATAAGTTTAGTTTGGCATGATCTATCCTTCATAAATCCATACTGACTATTACTAATAATTTTGTTTTCCATTAGGTATTCCTGAATATTATCCCGTATTAAACCTTCAAGTAGTTTCCCCACTTTTGAAGTCAGGCTTACAGGTCTGTAATTCCCCGGTTGTGATCTAGCTCCCTTTTTAAATATAGGCACCACATCTGCTTTACGCCAATCTTGTGGTACTGAGCCTGTGAAAATTGAATCCATAAATATTAAATATAATGGTGTGGATATTACTGAACTTAACTCCTTGAGAACTCTTGGATGTATACCATTGGGGCCAGGTGCCTTATTTACTTTAATTTTTTTAAGCCGCTTATGAACTTCTTCCTCAGTTAACCAATTGTTCATTAATATGGAGGTTGTGGCTTCCTCCTGCGGCACTACTATTGAAATTGATTCTTCCCTGGTAAACACAGAGGCAAAGAATTTGTTTAATACCTCTGCTTTTTCCTTATCTCCAATAATCTGCCTGCCCATCTCACACTGAAAGGGTCCTATATTTTCTTTTTCTCATTTTTTTTTGTTATTAAGGTATTTAAAGAACTTTTTAGGGTTGATCTTTCTTTCTATTGCAATCCTTTTTTCATTATCCATTGTTGCTAATTTGATTGCCCTTTTGCAATTTTTGTTACATTGCTTATAATTCTGATATGATGCCTCCGTCCATTCTGACTTAAAGAATCTAAACGCCTTCCACTTCTTGTCCATTTCCTTCCCTACCTGTTTATTTAGCCACATTGGTTTTGACTTATTTCTTTTATACTTATTACCCAAGGGTATACACTGATAAGTGTGCTTTTCTAACAATGTTTTAAAGACTGCCCATTTATCTTTTACATTTTCACTGCAAAAACATCATCCCAATTTATTACTTGTAGATTAGCCCTCAGTTTATCAAAATCTGCTTTTCTAAAGTTTTTGGTCTTTGTTGAACCCAAGTAATCTGTTTTTTGATAATTTATTTCAAATGAGACCATGTTATGACACTGTTACCCAAAAGTTCCAGGACTTGAATATTTGTTATTACTCTTACATTGATTGATATTACCAAATCCAGTATGGCCCCTCTCCTGGTTGGTTCCTCAATTATTTGGGTCATATAATTATCTTTAAGCACCCCCAAAAACCCGTTTCCTTTAGTTGTAATGCTAATCTCATTGCCCCAGTCAATGTCTGGATAATTAAAATCACCCATTAAGCAAACATGACCCAGTTTTAATGCCTTCTCCATTTGCAAAAGTATTTTAGCTTTCTCAATCTCACCGATAGTTGGTGGTTTATAGCATATCCCTACAAACATGTTCTTTATACTTTTACCTCCACTGCTAATTTCTATCCACAAGGTCTCTACATTTTTATCTTTCCCTTCATAAACATGTTCCCTTATTATAGGCTTTAGATCCGATTTAACATATAAACATACTCCCCCTCCTCTTCTATTTGCTCGATCCTTCCGAAAAAGAGAATAACCTTCTAAATTAACTGCCCAGACATGAGTTTCATCCCACCATGTTTCAGTAATGCCTATGATATCATACTGCTCCCTTGCAGCTATTAATTCAAGCTCCCCCATTTTATCTGTCAGGCTTCTTGCATTAGCAACCTTTTTAACATTCTCCCCCTAGCACAAAGTTCCTTCTTCATTGAGGTGCAAACCGTCCCTAGAATATAGATGGCACTTCTCAGAAAAGGTGTCCCTGGGCTCTAAGAACCCCAAACCCTCCTTCCTACACCCCTTTCTTAGCCATGCATTAACCTCCCTAATCTCTGACTGTCTCCCTGCGGTAGCGCAAGGCACTGGTAGTTTTTCAGGAAATACTACAATGGAGGTCCTTGCCTTAAGCTTATGGCCTAGATCCCTGAAATAATTTTTTGGGACCCTCCATCTTTCTCTAACTTTTTCATTGGTGCCAACATGTACCAAGACTGCTGGGTCAATCCCAGCGCCCCCAGCAATCTGTCTACCCGATCTGCAATGTGCCGAACCCGAGCGACAACTAACTGTTCAGTTCATGCGGTCATGGCAACAGATTGCCTTATCTACCTTCCTAATAATGAAGTCCCCTACCACCACAATCTTTCTTGGTATCTGAGCATCCTGTGCCCCTTCTGTTCTGGAGGAACTATTCTCCTGGCTGCTTGAGGAATCAGTCTCCCCCAGCTTTGCCATTTCTGCCCTGACACTCCCAATATCTTCACTCAATATTTCAAATCTATTGGGATGGGTCAGCTCAGAAATGACCTACCTCTCCCTATTGCCCCTTCTAACTGTTACCCAGATGCCTACCTGCTCCACACTAACATCAACCAAGCTACCTACCTGCTCCTCACTATCAGCCCCACCATCTGTACCGCTAGTCGAAGCAAGGGCCTGCTCAGTGAGCTCTAAACCCCTTTCAAGATTGCCAATGTCCCTCAATATTGGAAGTTGCCTCTTCAGATCAGGAATCTGTGACTCTAAAGAGACCACACGCTCATACTTCTTACAGCGGTATGCTCCTTGGAACAGCTGCTCCAAGTGCACATACCGTACATGTGGCAAGATGTGCATTGAGTGGCATTTTCAATCCTGCTCATTATAGCAACTATTAAGTTTATAAGTTTTAACAATAAACTGTACTTCAATATACTATACCTTGTTTAACCGCTTCCTTGTTGAAACTGCTTCTGGATCTAACTGTACACTTCAAACAACCAGCACTTGAAATCAACCACACAGATCAGTATACGCAAGCTCAGAATTCGTTGGATGCCTCTGTTTAAATAAGGACAGCCACTTGGTGTGTTAGGTTAGCAATTAACTAACCACAGCTACTCTACCTCAGGCAGGAGAAAGGGAAATAAATTTACAGGCTTCAATTACCACACACTTTAAAAATAAATTAACCCACTGCACACTCCCCAAATTCAGCCACCCCTGCTAGTATACACAAGTATGCACAGCACTTCCCTTTCCTTCTGGATCTAACTGTATATAGAGAATGATGGACTAAGATAAGCACATCAGTCCGGTGCTCCAAAAAACAAAAAGGTGTATCACTGGAGATGCTGTGAACTAAATAAGTGAATAAATCCAATAAGATCTTCACCTGTGTCTAAAGATAAAGAGTGCAAGCCACTAAAAATAGATACAAGTGAGAGTATACATATGTAACATAATGTCTCTATTGATATGGATATAATGTGGCTTAACTAACAACAGGCTGATCTCATTCAGCACAATATTGTTGTAGTTTGCTACTCACGGACCACAAGCAAATCCCTGACGGCTTCCAGGGTCCCGAATCCCCGCTTTGGCAGATGGCTTCGCACAGGAAGTCCCAGGGGTCAGTATCACAGTAGCGATAGGGGAGCAATCACCGGGCAGGCATCCGATACCTCCAGGAAAGACACAGTCACAAGCTGTATGGGTGGACTCGCTCCTGGGCTCCCAAACATAAAGAGGGAGCATGCACCCCCACGTAGTTAATTCTGGTCCGCTCACATGCCGTGCAGCCCCTCCGCTGAACAAGCAACCCCACTCCACAGGTGCTTGAGGGAGGCATCGGAGCAGGTATAAACAGACCTTGATTTCAGCGTCTCAAGAATGGCGTGCCTCCAGGTGAAAAGTTCAGAAAGCAGGATCCAGACAGGAACTAGAGCACAGCCTCACCAATGCAACGTGGGACACGAGAAATGCTTTCACAGATTTATTGAGTTAAAATAACATAAGAACAGAGTCCTGACAGGCACTCTGACATGTTTCACGCACAGGGCATTTCTCGTGTCCCACATTGCATTGGTGAGGCTGTGTTCCGATTCCTGTCTGGATCCTGCTTGTGGATCCAACTGTACACTTCAAACAACCAGCACTTTAAATCAACCACACAGATCAGTATACGCAAATCTGGATAATAAAGTTGGTTTTACTAGATATATACACTCCCAGCAGTACTGTACAACTGTATAGCAGATATTTAGTGACTCCATGAGGAAATGCACTGTATCTTACTGTACAGTAACACCCATGCGCAATACTGTACTGTACATTCCACACATGCACAGAAATATGATGACGCATTATGCGTTTCAACAAGGTTCCAATTTAACATAAACTTTATTATCCATTACAAATAAAACATTTAATTCGTTAAAAATACTTTTTGTTGTGTGTGTTCATATTTTAAATCTTCTACAGTTCGAGAATTTTTATATGGCTAAAAGCTAAGAAACCTTAGAAAGAACTTCTTTCCCATGTACTGTATATGATCTCATATTTTTAATCTTCAAATTACAATTACACACACACTTGAAGTACTGTACGGGAATAAAAGACAGGTTGAATTGCAATTAGATCTTTCAAGACAACAACTCGCGATCGCCCACTTGAATTTCTCGATGGTATTGCAGACAAAGCTAAAATGCAAATTTCTGCACTCGATCAAAACACTAGTAAACTCGCATCTTAACGCGGGAAAAATTCAAGAAATCTCGAACCAACACGGGGTGTGCGAAGGAATACAACCCGTGAAATGATCAGATAACGGCCGCTGCATCTGTATAATGGCCATTGCTGAAGAAGAGATGGGCTAATCAGACATACTTAACGACACGTTGTTGGAAGAAAATGAATGTTCAACTACAATAATGGGGCATTAATTCTACGTTAATGAGATGTAGAATGGCCATTGTTTTAGCATATGTTAGCTTTGAAGATACCTTTTAATGGCTGGAAATATAACATCCATTTCTGTTTTACATATTGTCATCTTATGAGCCCTAATTTAACGGAGCTTTGTGTATCTAGCTCTGAGTGTTCGAAAGGTGACAGAGCACGTAGATACAGTATGTTTGCCTCATTATACTTGTATTCTGTTGAAGTCTCAGGATTTGCTAGGGGTGTCAGAAGCCACACCCTTATCCTGCGTCATCGGTAAAAAACAGAACCAAAATGAAATAAATTAATTATTTAATCAATACGTTCCTAATTACATTTCTTTTAAAACATGAACAAAAGAATCTGCTGAGGAGTAGTAGTTGATACAGAAAATAGAACATTTTTATGCAGTTATAGGTGCAGTATAAGCAGCCTGGCAGAGATGGCCCAAGACATGCCCCAGGTTGGTAGTACTCATCTACTGTGTATTCTTTCTCCTTATATACTAATTCATCGTACAGAAAAGGCAGGAAAAAATAGTAATATACAAATTAAAATATACAAACACCTATTTATTTTATGGTTCAAAGAAAAACACATTTATATAACAATTGTTATATTAACAATTCATCTAAAGACCACGAGAGAGGTTTTGCAGTAAATCAAGGAAGAAGCACTTATAGTACAGAATACTATAATCCTTAATAGATCAAACAATATGTTTTATAATTAATATATCCCTTTTTTTTTTAACTTACCCAACAGCCAGCAATATTCATATATCCCATACTCAAAGTTAGAACTGACTGAAGAATAATGCTGGATATGTGCGTTGTGACAGTAGCAAGGAAAACACTCAGAATTTTCATAGATCCATCACACAAAACTTGAACATAAAGGTAATAGATTTTTCTCATGTTATGGAATTAATGTTTCCTCTCTTTGGGTGGCGCCTGAGCTATATGTGTGGAATGTATCTCTCCAATAACATTGCGGATGGCTGCCCTTAGCAGCTTAGAGTTGGATATGGCTGACCATACAGGCTTCTAAGGTTATTATATTGGTTTTATGCCTTTTTTGAGTCTCACCCAGACACACCTACTGTATTAGAAAAAATGCTACACTATTTAATGGAGTGATCCTGGGCAAACGTCATATTATTTGATTTAGTGAATATGGTGATACTAGTAACGTAAAGTTAGCCAAATCAGGGGCTCCCCCCCCCGATTTATTAGGGAGGGCATGTCGCTTACAGAAGCCCCACACTCTTCCCCAAAGCATTTAAATTAAATTCCGGGGGATCGCGCATTAGTGCTTTGACTGTGGCATTTTACCCTTGATCACTGAGCTTGGTATACAGCAATTGATATCATTGATCTTGTTGAGGTTTCACTGTGTCACTTACTACACCATACAGCTGTAGCAGCCTTTATTATAAAATGTACACAGGTACATTTTCGTGATCCTGCATGGTGGACCCGAGATGGACCCGAGATGTTCAGTGGCAGACTAACGAGACGCACCGGAGTAACAACGCAGGGGTCCCTGCTGTGTGAATGCTACCATAGTCTGCTTTTCTGTAATAGACGCGCAGTTAGAGGATGAATCAGTCACTCTCTCACAGGCATCTGACTTGCGATAACTCTTTCTGAATACCGTGATAACACAAATGTCAGACCATGAGGTAGGTCATGCCAATCCATTCGATATGGCAATGATCTTATCGAAGCTACCTGAATAATCCCCTTAACCTCTTCGGTCTATTTTCTGTAGAAGATCTTAAACTAAGACGAGAACTCTACATTTTTCTATGTTTTGCTTTATAAATAGCGTTTGGGTGGTTAAAATGGAAATCTACTCAGAGCTCAGTGCAATCTTAAGGTTACCATAGTACTATCAGAAGCCAGAGATTAAATAATTTTAACACTAAAAAATAACATTAACAAAACATGGAAAGAGGCAAGATACTACGATGATGAGTTATACTCATGTCATTTTCTTTTGGGGATTCCTGCTTTCAAACTATATCAAACATACAATGTCCACGCGGTGCTGCATTACCAGATCCTATCTTTAAAATGTGAAACATAAAAAGATGTTGTGCATGAAATAGGACCAGGCTGTGAAAGAAGGGTTTAATCAAAGCATTTTAAAAGATCAAACCATAAAATAATTCTTAAGAAAGAAGTGTGTGTGGCTGTCTTGAATGATAAATATATGTAGAGTAGTGATGTACCGGGTCCTTAAAAACACTGGGTAATGGGCAGCGGGTATCCTGGGGATTTTTTTTTTTACCTGGCCTGGTACTGTATCCGGTTATCCGGGTACCCGGCCAGGTGGGTTTGGGGAGCGGAGGAAGAGGAGGAAGAAAGGAGCCGGCAGCGGCGGAAGAGGAGAATGATATCAGCTGGCAGAGGACGACCATGGGTGGTGGAGGGAGAGAAGGATACAGCCTCCATAGGACAATAGCCGGGTACCAGGTACATCACTAGTGTAGAGCCATCTGGATATATGCCATCTGGATATAAAATGTCCAAGAGAATAAATTACAGAATACCAAATGTCCTCTATTTGAATAGATATTTTACTTTTCTGCGATAAAACAGTAGAATTGTATACCTTTTGAACACTAGCTGCTCACTGCTCACACCTATTGCCACTCTGTCTTGTGCACACTCCCCCTGGCTTCCTTTATAAGCAGTCCAGTTCCTCTGTTGCCAGATCAAAGTGGTTTCACCCTTTGTGTCCAACCTTGCAGTTTAATCCGATTACACTCTTGAACTCTGTCTGCCCTGATCCCGGCCTGTTTAAACCTTTATCCTACCTGCCACCATGCCATAGCGTGCCTGACCTTTTGCTTCTATCTCATTCCTGGCCTTCACCAACTCTGTGACGTACAGTACAGCCTGTCTTTATGGCTATGCTCCAGACTCCATTCAGTTGCATCTGCACCAGCTTCAGTGTCTTATTACTTGTTCTTTAGCCTGCCACTATCGGTGCTTTACATCCTCCAACATTGAGATATCGCATCTAGGATACTTCAGCTGTGAAAATACATCATACAGAACTCTCATGCTGTAATAAAGAAGTAAATCCTCCAACTGAGGTCATAGGAAGTTCTGTGGCAGTTTCAATTAGTGTTGAAAACTGTCTTTCTTGGGTTTTAAAGTACAAAGATTCCCCAAACAGGAAGAGCAAACGAGTTAAAACATCATACTCGTGTGTGTGTGTGTGTGTGTGTGTGTGTGTGTGTGTGTGTGTGTGTGTGTGTGTGTGTGTGTGTGTGTGTGTGTGTGTGTGTGTGTGTGTGTGTGTGTGTATATTATATATATATATATATATATAGACATGTGGTAACCAGGGGAATCCTGATGACAAAAGACAGCACACCGCAGTAATAATCCAAAAAGTGTGTATTGTGAACACAGGGCCGCCAACGTTTCGGTCCTCGTAGGGGGACCTTCCTCAGGGCGGTGCACTATAATCCAATGCACAGCCGGCACACCATTTGCAAGTAAATAAGTTTTGGTGCTTATCCCATAAAGCAATAACAGACCATACGATACCGGTTGCAACATGACATCAAGGGACAACACGCAGATATGTAAATCATACATTTTTTTTCTATATTTGATATAAGAAACAAAAACCGACGTTTCGGTCCCCCAGTGGGGGACCACCTTGAAAAAGGTCCCACTGGGGGACCGAAACGTCGGTTTTTGTTTTTTGATGGTGTTGCAACCGGTATCGTATGGTCTATATATGGTCTATATATATAACCACATGCTTAACACTTGCCACTCTTGTGTTTCAGAGTCTAAGATCTTAATTTTCAAGTAAAAGCATAATTTACAGACGAGCCAACGAGTATTCTAAAACTTGCCTTAAACTTGCCTTAAACTAGCCAGGTACATGCTGGGTACATTTCAATGACATTTTTGCAGAGGCTAATGGCCCATCGGATTAACACAGCAGGGGTTCCTGGCAGTCCCATTCAGTTTGAATGGGACTGCCAGGGACCCCCACTGTTAATCCAATGGGCCATTAGTCTCTCTGCAGAAATGTGTGAAATGTTGCAGCATGTACCCAGCATGTACCCAGCATATACCCAGCATGTACCTGGGTCTTTTTGGAGATTGCCCCAGGTTTGTTTTAGAATAATCGTCGGCACTACAGTACATAATTTCCTTAAAGCAGCAATTTATGCTGTTTTTGTTTATAAACCAGGGGGTATCTTTGAAAATGACCATACCTATGTAACGACCATGAGAATGATATGCCTTGTGGCAATAAAAATTCAGTCTCTAATGAGAACGTTATTTATTATGCAAGTATTTACTATCCTCCAAGGGTATCTAGGAGCTACAGATTAAAATAGCTGCAGAGGAGGGGTGTGTGGTCTGGAGCCTGATCAAGATAGCCATGTTAATCTGAGGCTCCCTGAGTACAGAACCTCAATCCAGTGCAATCTGTGCCCAGATATAGGCAATTACAATAATAAAACATAAAAATGGATTACCAGTGAAACAGGGATCATTTAGAACCCAAAAACACAACACCCAATCAATAATCCAATATACTGACTTGGGGCCTTGTTGGTGGGGCCACGCTCCTTGAGTCAAGGCTGTGGAGGCCCGATCTTGATCTTAAGCCGTTTGGCCCCCTGCCCTGATAGAACCAATCAGACGGAGCAACATAAATAGAGAGATAAAAGAAAAAAACTAGAAACAAGCGGGAGAAAAGAAAAGTACGTTACAAACGGACGCAAGGTATTTCCCTCACCAGAAATGAACATCAGGGTCTTTCAGAATGGCCTAATACAGATTAATAAAATCCTGCAGCTCAACTCATTGGGACGGAGCCGCAACATATAACCAAAAACACCTGCAACCATAAGAGGTGGATGCCGCGGAGGGCTTCCCCCTCCAACAAACTTTATAAACTTTGAGATACTCATGGGAGGCGCGGGAACAATCATCTTGTCACCGGAAGGCTGCAGCGGTTTAGCCAGAGAGGGTAGACATGGTGGCAGCGAGTGCCCAGTGTGTCACACAGCAGAGCCCGATATCTGCCAGCCGCCCCTGCAGAGATCTCTGGGGACCTGTCCACTGAGGGGTCGGGAGCGCTGGTGGGCCATGTGGAGTGGCAGCCATTTTCTCCCCAAGCAGTGCCGCGGAGTGATCAGACCGCAGGACTGAGCAGCCTAAGGGCTTGCTCAGACAGTGCGCTACGCCTACTTGCTAGCGTTCGCGCCCCCACCGCTCGCTCCTGCAGCCCAGCGATATGTGCTCAAACTGGAGGAACCAGATCCACTTTGCCGCCGATGGAGTTTTCAGTTTGAAAACTCCCACCACACAAACCAAATTTGCGACGGATGGTCGGTGCTGCCGGTCACAGAGTCAGTGGGGGCTCCAGGACCCAAAACAAAATGGCTGCCGGGGGTCTGTGAGGAGGAGGTAGGAAGCGGCTGGAGAGAGATGGAGCAGCAGCTGGTTGAGTGTACCTTCAGCAGGAGTATCAAGAGTCTCCATCTCGGCACATCAACCATCAGTGCTCGGCTCCTGGTGGGGGAGTCCTGCTGGAAGCATCGGGGAGCAGACCATCGTGTGATGGTCACACAATGGCCACCATCGCCCGGTAGAGGGAGCAGGAGAGGACTGCAAGAGATCGGGGGCACCATACCCCCGAGGAGCTGCAGGATCAGGCAGGCACCCTCCTGCTCTAGTGCTCAGAGCCAACGGAGTGCTGAGAGGTGAGCAAAGAGGCGGGTCAGGCTAGTGAGAGCAGCTGGGGAAATAAGTGAAGCGGGTGGCCTGTGAGGAGTGGTGGCAAACAAGGCTGCATACACCCTCTCCCCCACCCCCCCATAGAAAGCAGGCAACTGCAGCTGGAAGAAGAAAGTATATATAAGGGCTTTGCTGCCCCAAAAATAAATAAGTAAATAACAATAGAAAAATAGGGGGTGGGAAAGCTGTCCCTTGCTGGAGAGCCCACTGCCACGCGAGACCAGTGCTTTTAACACAAAAATTACCCGGATCCTTTGATTAAAAAAAACATGAGATAAAATAAATTGTAATTTATTTACACAAGAAACACACCCAACTTGATATGCAAAATAACACAAATGAACACTTACTGGGATGGGGCAAAACGAAATAAAATGTCCACGGAACGAACTTCACGAAAATAAAGTCTCTATGCACCAATTCCCAGGAGCGGGGTTGGTGCACAAATAGAGCCGTGCGACAGTCCTTGGCTAAGGGCGCTGCACGTGACCCCTGTTTCTCCGCTGAAAGGAAACTTTTTGTTTTGTCCTTGCAGGATTCGTTCGGGAATCCTTAGTTCTAATGAACTCTTGGAACGGGGTACAATCCTTAGTTCTGATGGAATATGTTGTACTGCACGATGTATCTTTTAGAAATCTTCAGTGAATCTCCCTTCCCTACTGACTGCACTGACTTTTAAAACCATTCAAAGCCTATATTTCCTGAACACAGGGCTGCCAATGTTTCGGTCCTCGTAGAGGGACCTTCCTCAGGGCAGTGCACTGCCCTGAGGAAGGTGCCTCTATGAGGACCGAAACATTGGCGGCCCTGTGTTCACAATACACACTTTTTGGATTATTACTGCGGTGTGCTGTCTTTTGTCATCAGGATCCCCCTGGTTACTAATATATATATATATATATATATATATATATATATATATATATATATATACATATACATACAGGCATACCCCGGTTTAAGGACGCTCACTTTAAGTACACTCGCGAGTAAGTACATGTCGCCCATTAGGCAAATGGCAGCTCACGCATGCGCCTGTCAGCACGCCCTGAACTGCAATACCAGCTCCCTACCTGCACCGAAGCTGTGTGCAATCGGGGAGACTATAGAGCCTGTTACACATGCGTTATTTACATCAGTTATGCACGTATATGACGATTGCAGTACAGTACATGCATCGATAAGTGGGAAAAAGGTAGTGCTTCACTTTAAGTACATTTTCACTTTACATACATGCTCCGGTCCCATTGTGTACGTTAATGCGGGGTATGCCTATATATATATATATAAATATATATATATATATATATATATATATATATTACAACAAGACAAACTGCCTGCAACAGACTAAGCAAATAATGAGTACTTAAATTAGTAATATAATAACCACTAACGGTGCTAGGGACTAAAAGTAATATAACAAGGAAAAGAAAAAGAAAAGCGTCCCAACTCAGCACTCAAGTATACTCAGAACAAATATCAAAGAAAATTATGATTTATTTAACAGCACAAATAATCATCCATAAAATGCAAAAAATATTAAAACATACCCTGACATCCTCCTGTGATATTTTTTGCATTTTATGTTTGATTATTTGTGCTGTTAAATAAATCATAATTTTCTTTGATATTTGTTCTGAATATACTTGAGTGCTGAGTTGTGACGCTTTTCTTTTTCTTTTCATTGTTTTTTATATATATATATATATATATATATATATATATATATATATATATATATATATATATAGTGGTCGACAAATCACCCAAAAATCTACTCGCCGAACAACAAAATCTACTCGCCACCTAGTACCACACGTGTGCTGCTTGGGCCAATAAGAGCTCGCCACGATGTTAAATCCACTCGCCCAGGGCGTGCAAATGTATAGGTTTGTCGAACACTGTAATATATATATATATATATATATATAATAGAATAATATATATATATATATATATATATATATATTTCTCAATAGTCAGAGATTTCATGAATCAGTTTATGGGAGCACTCTAACGACCAGTGGATAACAGCTTAAGCTTAAAAATAAAAACCTTTCTGCAGGTTAGATCCTACGTTCCTATTGACTTATGGAACTCCCCAACCACACATTTATAAAAACATGTGGAGAGGTACCTGTGCACAAAACTCAGCACCCCTGAGATAAATAGGAAATATGCTAATTGGGATATGCAAAGTATAGTTTAAAAAATTAGCATATTTTCAAGGTATCTCAGGTGTGTTCTTTCTCTTTCTTTCAGTACCCATATTTCAGGGTATGTTTTTGTCATTTGATCAAAATGTTTATTTTAGACGTTGATCCTTTTTTTTGGGGGGGGGGGGCAAACTGGAGTCACTTTTGCCATATTTGAAAAGCCCGGCAAAAGGTTTGCACAATTGAAAGTTTGGGACACTTGCCTGTACAAATCCAGTAGCAGGTGGTGTAAGTACAGTGGATGGGCTACCCAAGAGTTTTGGAACATGCTTCTCTGGCGAGAAATAGTCATGAGTCTAATCTGTTGAAATGCTTCACTGTGAAGGTGTGATTTTAGATTTCACTTCAAGGTAGGGACAGAAGCTGCTTGGTGTATACTTAGGGTGAGCAACTTCCACAGGCAGGGGCCAATGAGATTAAAATATTTAGATTAGACAGCAGTAGAGTTTGATGGGATGGAAAAGACATAGTCATGAGCAGATCATATAATTAGCGCAGGCAAAAGTAAAATAAAATTTAGAATGCAGAATATTTTCAAGAGTTTACTTTTTTCCTATGTCTTTCACAGACAAAACATTTAATCTGTTTTTGCTGCACTCTTTTTTTTTTTACTGCCTGCGAGACACGTAATGCATATTAATTCCAATAGACAGAAAGCTACAGTACTCACATGTTGCCAAAAAGCAATGCTGCTGTGGTGAATTAGCACAAAGCCAATATTGTGATTGTGAGGAAAGTATTCTCTGACAAGTTTAGCATTTTCTGTGTGAGTACTTCTTTATTACTGTTAAAAATGTTGGCATTTTTAAAAAGTCAACTATGTCAGTGCTGTGAAGAATTGCAAATCAAATTAGCAAAGACTGGTGCTTTAAGTTGTTTCTTTAAAATAGGTCTAATCCTTTGATCTTTATTAAAAATAATCCATTGAGCCTTGTCTGCTTTGAGACACAGTATTGCCTTTTCTTTAATCACCATTTAATCACCATTCAGGATCCTATAATTAAGATTTCATTGTGGTACCCTGGTGATCAATCAGTTATACGACTACAGGAAATAAATAAGAAAAATAAAGGTGTAACCAGCAAACAACACCAAACATTGACTGCAGTCTGAGGAAATAGAACAAGAATTGATGTCGTCTAGAAGTCAGCATCGAGACAGAATGGGAAATCTTGTGTAACAGGGTGTGTCCCATAATACCTCTCTTTCCCACCATAATGCATCTGTTATATAAGCCCCTAGTACGTTCAGGGCAGTAACAGGTTAATCTATGGGCCAGTGACCCCCCTTATGCTCCACTTGTAAGTGAAGGAAGTAAGGTGGTGACTCATGGCCGGTGTAAGCCTATCAGGGATATGTACAGTTCATGAGCCCGCCCTTTCCAGAGACTTCCAAGTGGAAATATCAAATTTAGGAGTCTTGCTCTGAAGCTGAAGGAGAGAGCATGGGCTATGAGTCTCTCCCATTGTGCGGATGAGCTGGCAACCCCAAGGTTATGCCTGGGGACCATCAAGACTAAATACCCCACTACTATTGGGTATGCACCCTCCAGAAGTCTGGGACTACGTTGATCATACTCTGCTGTATGAAGAGCTGCTGCAGTGATGCCAAATAAAGACCCATGTTCAATATGGGTGTCAGTTCCTGGGCAGGAGGGGTAAAGGGTGTTGTAGTGGGAACTGATGTCCTGAAACCCAGGAGCCCACTACAGTTGAAGGTGCTGTACCATGAAATTAAACTCCTGCAAGAGATCATAAACCTGTCCAGTTGCCCCTTACCATCGCGGCTACTCAGTTCTCCTGAAACAACAGGTATGCCTCAGCACCATACACACACACACCATGTTGTAGACTGTAGAATCTCCCAGAGGAAGGAGGAAACAGGGCTACACTTTTATTGTCACTGCCATTGTACAGAATTGTTATGAATGCTGGCTCATTGGAAAAATAAGTTAACATTTCCAACGCAGGGCTGCCAACAGCCATCCCCTGTCCCAGGACTACAGTTTACACCGGAGCCCCCCATGTTGGCGGCCTTGAGGGCCCACCTTTATCTCCTACATACCTCCTCGTTCTCATCCCCTCTTTCCCCCCTCTTACACTCCTTTTTGCTCACTCTCTCCCCCCCTTCTATCACTCAATGCCCCTACTCCTCTCACTCAATCTCATTCCCTCAATTCCACCCTCCTGATACTCCCCTCCACACACAATAGCCACACAATTCCTCCCCCCTCACAATAGCCACACAATCCTCCGAAACCCCACAATAGCCAAACAATTCTTTCCCCCCAACACACACACCTTGGGGGAGGCCCGACACAGCAGCTGGGGATAGCTTGGGCTCAGCAACCATTGAAGGCCCTGCAGCCAGACGCTCAAGTCAGACTGCCAACGCTGGCCACCCAAGCCGGGACAGTTTTCCCAGCTCTCCGCCCGCTGGTTACCATGTTTCCACTCAGATGTAATAGTATATATTCATCAGTATTTATTTTACAGTCACAAGAACATATATTTGGAGTGCTACCAATTCTTATAGAAATTCAACCAGAGTATGATCCCCTGAGGTACATTTGAACATTTTAGTTTCTTTGTGGTGGAGAGAAGCAGTGGCACTACCAAAACAATGTTTGTTGTGAACCTCTCCCTCATCTTTTTATTCACAAATGTATTCACTTTTTTTGCCATATTTATTCTTTAACCTTGTACACGTTCTCCAATTTATTTTGTACTGTATGTGCACTGAAGCATTTCTTTTGAGCTATGATAGGGTCTATTTCTATAAGTCTCCCAGCTGCAAAACTTCATCAGCTTTATTAAAGAAAACAAATTATATTAAAATAGATTTTTTTCCTTGATAAATGTGATGGTTTGATAAAAAAAGAATCTATGGGGGTTTAAAATGCAGATGAATGAAATTCAATTTTGTGCTACACAGAGAAAATCAGTTCTGTTAAGAAATACTCGAGCTACTCTATTAGGAAATCCTCTACTATGTAAGACCTGTATTTATATATCCCTGGCGGTCCTTCTGTCTGTAATAGCTGGCCTTGCAGTAATGGATGCAGGAGCTCCATGATCTCAGTGAAATGTATCACTGAGCTGTCATCATTATTAGCTCTTAAGTGTTATTCCCTATTCATGTTATATTTTTTTTATGATGTAAATTGCTCAGTTTAACACCTGCAAATATTTGGATTAATCATTATGTTGAAATTTTTGTTTAAAGCTCATACAAATTTATGGTAATAGCCGTTAATGTCATTATTGAGCAGTGCAGGGCAGAGATGTATAGGGGAATTCTATTCATACTGAGTTCAAGGGAAGTCGCCTTCTGTTATGTTACCATAGAGATTTTGTTATGACTTCTCTTGCTTTTAATAGGGTCTTTCATAGTTTAATGAATAACCCCCACTATCCCTCACCCCTCACTTTCCCCCCACCTTTTGCCATGTGTATTGTCTGCATAAGTCATATGGATCAATTCATAAAGCAACAGTTAGTCCTGTTTCCCATTGCCTGAAGTTTGGCACCTTCAGCTAATTACAGTTTAAAGATCGCTAATTGATTTGATAAATGATCATTGTGTTGCAGGGAAGCTATCACTACATCAATTTATGTATGTATTAGTACATACAAATAAATGCAGGTATGTTTTATCAATAAGATTATCTTTGCATATCATAAATTGCATCATGTGGTATTGTGCCCCATAGGAGGTGTTCTCTTGCTTGTAAACTGCTGGATCCCACATTGATAGATTAAAGAGGTACTGTGTGCTTTATTTCATGTGCCCAATGTTAGAGGGTCTGTAATGGTTATTTAATGTGTGGTTGAAACCTGTTCCAGCTTCATATTGCAAAGCCAATATAACCATCTGTAGGAGATGCATGTAGAGGTGAAGACAGGAGACTCGCTTTAGGAAAATAAATGAAGGCTTTTATTTCACCAAAGTGAAATGAACAAAAAACACAGGCTTTTCTTCAACCAAGGTGCAGCAAAAAGGCACATTAGCAATATAAAGTGTAACGGTTTCCCCCTCCCTCAGGGGAGATTCCCCTGTTACCAGGTGTGCAGTGCTGGATACCTGCTGGTTCACAGGATGCTGAGTCATCCGCCGTTGGTAGTGGGAACATCAGGACCGGCTTCTGGGGTAGATGCTGGTTCTTTAGCTCATGGGTGTCGGCGCCTCCATCCCTTGCAGGCTCCTGGAAGATGAAGGCAAAAACTGCAGGAGAACTTACACTACTCCCCACTGATACATTGAATACCAGGCACTAGTATAGTTGAACGGGAACACTTTATTATATCTCTCTTCCTCTGCATACACAGCATAACCGGTATCTGCATTCACAGTCAATTGGTCTTCAACCTTAGGATCGTCCCTGGAAGTCCACCCCTGGCCAAGGGCATCAAGGGCAGTCCCAGCTCTTCCATGACTCCCTAATAGAGTCAGAGGTAAGGTTCTCACCCGCTCCCCCAAGGGGATGGGACAGCAGGTGCCAGTGCTTGATACACCTCTGTGTGAGTCCTGTCTGTCTCAAGGGGAGAGACACTCTCACTAAATTTGTGTGTGCAACCACTTAAGTACCTAGGGAGAAAGTCCAAGGTCTGAGCCAGGATTGGGCAGAACACAGGCCTTGGCCCGCCTCCTCCCCTGTCACTCAAGGAAGCTGCTTCTGGTGGGGAAAACCCAGGATTGGTCCTGACACTTCCTGCACTGTTACCAGGGCTTGCATGTCAGGGAGGGCAGACCAGTAGCCAAAACCAGACGTGGTTACAAAATAATAGGGTTTTCCTAGGCCAAAATTCCGTTTCCCCAACGTATGGAAGTCCATATATGTCCGTATATAGATCTGGTGTCCTTTGGCACCTAGGACACAGGTATATGGCCTGCATGCACTGGTGTCCCCAGGGGTCAAGGACATGCATGTGTGGTCTGTATGCAGACTAGGGAGAGATAGGGAAACAGTATTTTTATTTGCTGAATCAGTGAAAGTTAAAAAATGTTGTGGCATTTGTGCCACTTTTGAACTTTTGTAAATGGGTCCCTTAACATCTTTCTTCTAGTTTACAGCCTACGTTAATTAGAATTTCAAGAATCTGCATAACCTGAAGTTCACCAAAAAAGTACACTGAAACATTATGAGCCATAATTATTAAAAAGTGCTCTGCTATAAGACACTTTAGAGTACATTCAAATGAATGAACCATAAAGTGTCTTCCAGCTCAGAAAGGTACTGTATAGGAACAGTACTGCTTACTAATAATTATGGCCCTATAAGTTTAAAGGAGCAATGTGTACATATTAAGGGATAAAAGCTGCTGAAGATCGCCAGCCTCCAAGTGGACATCCAATAAGTAAAAGTGCTATACTTTTTCATATAAAATAAATAAGAAAGCAATATAAGTAAGATGTTGAGCCATATTTACTAAGTGGTGCTAAACCCTGTGGCTCAAGTGAATGAGTGTTATGGATTAACACAGTTTAATAAACATGAGCCTACGGGCCAGATACTTTATCACCTCCCAAAAAGTGCGTTATTTTTGTAGTGCAATACGTTAACATTGCACTGCCAAAAATAACGCACTGGTTTTCGAATCTGTTAAAAATATTGGATCCAATAAAATAAAAGATGCCTAATACCACATTTTTGCACTAATCATGCCATTCATCACGTTCCAATATATCGGAACGACTTTAACGGTAGAAATAACTAAAAAAATTATCATGAACCCCAGACTGGCGCCAGCCCTATCTTCCCTATGTATATAATGAACATAATATACATATGTAAGATAAAATAAACTACCATAGAATAGGGGGAGAAATATAACTTAAAATATATTACAGTAAATATTATCCTCTTAGTAGCCCAAGTGGGTTTCCATGACTAGCTAACCAGAAAGGGCTACAAAGGGGTTAATATAGACATGAACTACACTACATACCCCCATAGACTTTGTGGATAGTAAAGCATTAGACTCTGGACTAATGGCCAAATAGCTCTATTAGACAAAAGTGGCTAATACTTCTTTTGGCCATACAAAAAAACACATATTTAAAAAATACACCACAACACTGAAAATATAAAAAATATGTTTTAACCATAAACACATCAATTGTGCTACATAGGCCCTCTCAATGGTAACTGGCAATCAATGGTAAGCTATAACGGAAAAAATAAAGATAAATTAACATTATTAAAATACCTTACTTCCCCCTTGGCTACCTTAGTTGCTAAGCAATGCTTTAGGAACTGCTAAGATAATAAAGGGGTTGACACCCTACCACCCCACCTCCCCCCCCCAGGAGGCCTAACCATCCACCACAGGGAAACTACCCCCATAGATACATAGTAGATGAGCTTAAAAAATGACACACAGCACATCCATCAAGTTCAAGCTGTACTAGATTTAGACAACAGATACTTTATCCTATATCCGTACTTACGGTATATTGAACAGGTAAAACAGATTTTCACCTTGTGCTCCTGTGCACTAATTGCTGTGAATCATTAATAAAATACAACAGCAGATACGTACAATAAAATATGTGATAAAAAGTTTAACAACCAGTTTTATGCAGCTCAACCTTCACTGGACCTTCCCTCATCGTCCTCAATAGTAGTACGGGGTGAGATATCAGGGAGCGCAATAAACAGGGAAATACATACAATAGAATAAAGATAAAAGAAAGAAAAACATTCAATGGTGCAATGCTGATTGTTGCCTGCAGCTGATATAGTTCACTTTGGATATGTATGCACTCTCATGAAATAAGCATGTGTCAGGCTCAATGCCCCAGGAAAAGACTCTTGTAATGGCTCTCACTAGGGGCTGGACAGCCGATGGTTGAATCAACCTCTTGTCTCACGTAGGTAGGTTTACAAGCTAAAAAGCAGGGGTCAAAGTACTGATCACTGAGGTACTCCACTCACGACCTTAGCCCAACCTGAAAAAGTTCCATTTATGACAAATCTCTGTTGTCTATCCTTCAACCAGTTTCCAATCCCGGTGCAAATGTTTTTATTGAGTCCAATTTTCTTTATTTTGTAAACTAACCTCTTGTGTGGAACTGTATCAAAAGCCTTTGCAAAATCTAAGTAGATCACATCAACTGCATGACTCTGGTCTAAATTCCCATCACCTTACCCCAACAAAACAACCCCCTATGTAGCTAATAGGGCTTTTGCTAATTGAAAAGCACTTACAAAATACATTGAAAATGCACATATTAAAAAAAATAATACAATTATATCCATTGATTGCCACTGTGGCTACCTAAGCCCTCAATGGGGGGCCATGATGGCCAATGTGTCTATCAATTTTACCCCAACATTTTCAATTTGAGTATTTACCCCAGCAGGGATGAAGGTTGTTCTCATCTTCATGGCTAAAGCCACCAGCAACCAATCCAAAAAAAGGGTTGATGCCAAACCATAACAAAACACATATCAAATACAAATGAACCCAAACCCGATGGAATGAAAAAAAAAAACAACAAAAAAACAGCCAAAACCTAATGGCAACAAAAAAAACCCTCCCACAAAAAACATTAAAAAATAATCCAATGCCCAATGGCCAAAAAAATGAACAATAAAAATGTATCCAAATTCTTTTGGCAAAAAAAAACCAAAGTAAAAATATAATCCAAGAGCTCTTTTCACCTCGGTGCCATCCTGGGTCAACGACGTTTGATTCTCAACTTCCTCTAAAGCCCTTGATCCTCTGTTGCTTAGAGAAGATGATTAAAAGTATTTCTTCTTTTGTTTGAAAATATCTTCTTTCTTCCTTTCTGTCTCTGCCACAGGATGTGGCCTCTTCCTCGACTTCCGATCTTCTGAGATTGGCACGCCCTTATATAGTTATCACAGAAGGTCAAGAAAATGGTACACAATCAATCCTATTGGTTGATGTACCATGTGAATCCCTCACTTAATTTCTCTGGCGAAAGAGAGGGAACTAATAGGATTGAAAACTGCAGGCATCAAATGGGTTAATGTTATTTAGATCATAGGCTTCTGCAATAATAGATAATACACAAGCCTATAAACTAAATATTATTGCGATGCGGTAATTGATTCATTATTAACGGTTGCTTTAATTCCCGCATCATGACTTTGGGTTAAATATCACTCAGTAAATTATTACCGCACTATTGATGTAAACCATCGTAACATTCCGGTAATGCATTATTTTATTTTTTTATTGGGTGCGATATTAACTACACTTTAACAGCGTTTTATGTACTCGGGACAATATGACTTATGTAATTGAATACATTTTATTTATTTATTTTAATCAAGGAGCAACTGGTGCTTTATGCCCCTATTTAATATGCTGTAAAACTTTTCCCCTTGCTAGAGAAGATTTTAGTCTCATTCATTTGAATGGAGCTCAGCTCTGTCTATGCACTGGGAAGAAGATTCACATCATATTTAATAGGGACCCTAGAATGCATTCAAGTGAATTAGTTACTCAATCATTTGTACCTCTTTCTCCTTGGTTTTGCAGCACCACTGATGCATGTGAATCAATGGGGAAAATCTATTAAATATTTGTACCACACAATCTGCAAATGATAAATTATTGCAACTATTTGAAGTCAGCAACATTCTTAATCAGAGTAGGTGCAGGCCCTCAGCTCAGACCTGTTGCTTTAAATGAGGCGTGGAAAATGGAGACAGATGCATAGCATTGATACATCCAATTACAATGTGTGCATCATGTAACTTCTCCCTTTAGCTCGATCTATTGTTTCATAAAACAACTCCCCATCCCATTTGCAGGCACATAAAGTACATTTATACACTGTCATTCAGGGACACGTTGTAAATGGTACATTCAGAGTCTTTTTAACTGGAAAATATCCATTCCGAAACCTTGATAGATAGCCCCCACTGTTTCAAAATACAGTAAGCTGTAGGAAGATGATGCTGCCATAAAGCCTTGCAGCCGAGTTGAACTAACAAGAAATCAGGCTACAGTCTCAGAAGAAAACTGTACTAACTAAAGGAAAATTAATCAGAGCAATTCCATGGTAACTATTTCTTTTTTATTATTAAACACTTCATAAATATTTAAACATGCGTGTTCCGTGTGCTGATGTGAAAGAATAAAAAGAAAATTAGATTGGAATTAAGATACACTTGTCGTTTAAAGACTGCAGCATGCTTTGAAAACAATGATATCCTGATCTGATAGCAGCAATACTACATTCCTCCCTCTTTTTTTTTTTTTTTCTTATTTTTATATGTAAAGCATGTGACAATGTATAATTTTACATTCTTTCCTAAGCTGGCAATCATCTGGTGCTCCTGTTATAAATCCTGATTATGTGCCTAACTAAATGGCCGCCTTTCAGTTCCAATCAATCCTTCAGTCAGTGTAAGTCAGCATCCACAATGTATTCAGATATTACTAAAGTGACATTGCCTATTGTTACAGTTTACAGCTCAAGCAGCTGGGAACATTGGCAACAAATGATCACAAACAGAAAAGTGTTACAATGCCCTGCAGGGAGGTGGGCTAAAACCAGCTATAGAAATCAAAGAATGCCCAGTACTGTATGTAACACCCCTATCCACCCCCCCTCGCTCCCCCTTCCCCCCCAGGGAGATTTGTGTGTATGTAGTGTTATAGGGCTGTGGTGCTAACCTGTTTGATATACCAAAGCCTGAGCCTTCGCACATAGGGAGCTTGGGGTGCAAGGTGCAGCGCCTCCACCTGTGAGGATCCCACTGTCACGGGAGACCAGGTTTATCAACACCTTTTATACACGGATCATATGATTGAGCAAGCCAAGGCAGTAAAATAAATTGTAATTTATTCCACGAAAAGACATACATGTCTTTATAAGACAATTTGCACTGAAAACACACTTACTGGGATCGGGGCTAACGAAATAAACTTTCTTGGAACGAAATGTTAACAACTGAAGTCTGTATGAGCCCTTTCAAATGACCGGGAAGTACTCACGGAAGTCCTTGAACGCAATTCGGCATGCAATACCAGCCACGACCACTACGTCCCAATTTCAGAACTTGGCCCCTTAAAAGCAGGACTTGGAAAAAAATTTGAGTTGAAAATCTCTGAAGCCGGCTTGCGTCTATTTCTCACAGAGCATCTTTTTCGTATATCTTGAATTTTCCGCTGTTGGTTTGGCGCTTGGAATCTGAGGTCCTGATTGTCTGTAAGGTTTCTTATAGGTTTTGCAGTCCCATTCAGAAACTTCTACAGCCAATCAGCGCGTAGGAATTCTACTGCCAGCCTATAACCGATTTGTCAGTATACTAATGCCAGGCGGGCACCGATTTTTATTCTGCTAAAGGACATGTGCCAACCTGGCACCTCTGCCTCTTAGCATATCGAGCCGACCCGATTTCCAGGATCCGCAGAGTCTGGGGCTGGGAAAATGGTCGCCGGATAGCCCTTTATTAGACCTGGTCAGCTTTATTACATAGCTGGGGAACCCCTAAACCTCTCTACCAGGTTCAGGGTGACTTGGGCATAAACGGGGCATCACACCTTATGCTAGGGACCCCGGGACCGTTCTGGGGATACCTTGATCGCTGATGCCCTTTTTACCTTTCCTGTTTGTGCTTAAGCAGGGAACCCTGGCGGTGAGTCGCGTGAACGTTCCCAGAGTAGGATTTTTTTCCAGAGCACTGTGCTTCAATGTGCCCGAGAATCTTACCTGATTCCCGGGTACATCTTTGGGGTATCCCACAACTTGGGAACCCAGCTCCATAGTCACAATCTGAAAGAAGTTTCTCTGCAAAATCCACCCTAAAACTCATAGCCATGTAAGCTCCTGTGTCCAGCACTCCTGGAAAGGTAAAAACACAAAAATACAGCATTGTTGCATAATTTACACACAGTCACAGTGATGCACATACGAAAGTCAGGTCCAAGAGCTGACACTCTAGGACCTTCAAACACGGATCAGGGGTAACCAAGTGGGCTTAACATTTATTATTGAGCCTGGTTACCCCCTCACCATCACACCCACCACAGACGGGATGACCCCTCACAGGAAACTATATGCCCTGTGAATAATCACTCACACGCTAATATGAACCATAGTAAACTTTACCAGCAGGCCATACACATAATACACATGAGAACAACAGTAATGGCAATACACAATACACCTTGACAAAGCACCATAGTGGGCGTGAAAGGCGTGGGAGGAGGAGTTTTGTTCATTTTATGTAGTTCAAAATAAAGACTTTTTAATCTTCATCCCTGGTGAGTTCCCCAACTTTGTCCTAAAGCAAGCGGTAGTCCAATCGATCATTTTTTGTTCCTGTTACTGCTTGGATCGGAGGACACCACCGGCTCTACTATTGTTGCGGGAGGAACAGATTAGTGGTGACACCTTGAGAGCGTGCGACTCTACACCACATCACTTGGAAGGAGACGGGGGTAAGGTGAAGCCTCATAGGGGGTCACACAGCCTGGTGGGATTCCAACCTCCCTGGAAGTACCCCGCTTCTAATACCTTGCTTAACCCCATGGTCTGTCTCCCCTCTCCCCGCATCTATTTTTATACTTACCGGACATTGCTATCAGTAATTTACAGACTGTTACCTGCGTTCATTCACCACTCTGCTTTATGATCTGATATTTGTTTTTTGTGCTTCCCCCCCCCCCTAGGTTAAGGGTTCTGCTGGATATTATATTTTGATATTCTGCTGGATATTTCAGGATTCAGTTGCACTGGTATAATAAAAGCAGAAGAGTTAATTCACGGAAATCGTACAGTTTGCTACAGGGAAAAGCTGAATGGTTAAAGTCTCTAATACAGGAATTGTCTGCTAGTAACCTTAAGACAATGTCCCAAGGCTGTAAAAGTTAAGGCTGCAGTACGTACAGTACATTACAAACACAACAGATTTGTAATACACTATCTCCCTGCAGAATTCATACAGCAGCATGTCTACTCGGCACGATCTCTGGGGATGACTTTGTAAGATCATCAGGGGTCCTTGTTCATCGGCCTGTGCATAAGAGAGGCCCCACTGTGCCTCGGCAATCTCATCTCAGGGGATGGGTCTTGTTTTTCACAGACTCCCAGAATGTGTCCCCAGCATTAAACCCAGAACAGATAGCATAACACAGATTCAGAGTCTGAGATTGTGGTCCTAAAATGAAACAGTTAGGCAGAAACATACTTCAGCATTGATTGCAAATAAAATATGCATTTCTAAGTACAGACTACAAGCAACATTGTATGTCAGTGTAAGTATCACAATAGCCCTTTTCCTCCTCCACCATGTGCACAAGTGCATTAGGGTTCTAAATAATGTCATTTGTTCTCCTTCACATAAAGCTAAATCAGAAACAGTGATATGGTGCAAACTAAAAAGACATAAGTGTCATGACAAAGAGTTCATGGTTTTAAGAAATAGATTCACACGTCACAAACAAGTGCAGTTGACCAAAAAAGAGAGACCACCAGCTTTTTAACACCAGAAACTGGCATTCCGATGTACAATCATTTGGAGGTCCATGTTTTTCTGGGTAAAGCACATCTTTAAAATGTACTTTGAGGGGTGTTGATTTTGTCTTAAAACCAATGCAAAAAAAAAAAAAAGCTCTTATACTGCTTAACTCTTTTGATAACGAATGCCAACAGCAGACCATTGCAGAGAAGTTCAGTATTCAACACACTTACATATGTACAGATGTAACAAGACTTACTGTCTTCAGTGATGCCGACAGGTGACAGCGGAAGTCACAGCATCGGAGGATTATTGATACGGGGTGTCTCATTCAGAAGCATGGACCCCCCCCAGCTCCATCACAGCAGACACTGTCTCCTGCGCCGCACACCTTTGCTTGTTCGTCTGCAATGCCGCGGACCGTAAATCTTGTTACATTTGTATATCTACAGATGGGTCACTACAGTATCTAAATTTCACCTGTACTTAGAATCAAACTCTTTTTTGAAGCTGTTACCTTTTACAATGTAATAGCTGTTGCAACGGGTCTCTAAGGGATTTATCTGCTATTGTGCACTATCCTTTATGAACATAAGTACTCATATAGGAGCAATGAGACTTTTATTTCTACCAGTGCCTGGGAATACAATCATTGCAAAATGTTATATCTTGGGAGGATGATGTGACTAAATTTTTGTCCCATTTACTTTCAATAATTCCGGAGAGAAAAAGCCACAAAATGTACACCTGATAATCAGTCACTGCAAAAATGGATGATATATGTATTACCTTTGACATAAGTCAAAAGTATACTTAACACATTTGTAGCTGAATTTAATTTATCCTACAGTATTTATGTATATTTTCCCCTCACTTAGGTCTGAACCTCTAACAAAAAGCAAAAAGACTATGGGGCCTATGCAGAGAGCAGCGAATTTTAAAATTGGCGAATTTATTAAAAAGTAGCTTTTTTGGAGAGTTTTAATCTCCATATGCAGAAAAGTGCGAATTCTGCTATGTTTAACATGGATGCGTGTGGCGAGTTTAAATTGGCGAGATGCGCGCTTCAGAAATGTGTTAAAACAAATTCGCGCCTTTTTTTTTCCCTTTGCAATGGCCGCGAGCGGCAGTTTTTTTTGGCGAGGCAAAACGGAGACAATCGCGCCATTTTATTGGCGCGAACAGCCGCTAGATGCCGTTCGCGCCTCTCTGCATACGGATATTTTTTAAACTGGCGAGATTGCGGTTCTCGCCAGCCGCGAGGCGAGTTTTACAAATAGAAAAGAAAAATTGGCGCGTTTTTCGGAAATCTCCATTTTCTGCTGTTTTCTGCGCGATTATCTCCAAAAAATGGCGAATTTCGAAAATTCGCTGCTCTCTGCATAGGCCCCTAAGTATATTTATTAGTAAAATGATGATCACCGGTCACAGTAAACTCATGGGCAATAAGGTGTCTCAAACCAGTTACAGTATATAAAGCCACAATGTCACAGCCGACGGTGGTGCAAATGAGAAGAGACCTAATAAACCAGAATGAAAGATTACAGATAAGCATAGTGGTATGCCAAAAAGAAAAAGAAAATTGACATCAAATTAATAATAAAAAACACCATAAATGAAAAAAATCACAATAAAAATAAACAACACCCACACAAATTCTACCCATGAAACTCTATAGATCAGTGTTTTTCAAAAGGGATTCCTAGGAAATGTTGAGTTCCCTGGGAATCCCTGAAGGATTCCCTGCAATTTTCAGGTCATTTGAAAAGTGTACCAAATACAGAAGAATTTACAATGCATCTGATCTCAGATGCACTATTAGAGGGGGTTGGGTTTCCTTACAATGCAACTGAGTTCAGACGCACTATTAGAGAGGGTTGGGGTTCATTACAATGCATCTGTCTCAAATGTGCTATTAGAGTGATGGGGTTCCTCAGAATTTCACAACATAATTATAGGGTTCCTTAACCAAAAAAAGCTTAGAAACCACTGCTCTAGATGCCTACAGTAAATAAAGCAGCTGAAAAAATTCTTACTCAATACATTCTAGCCAATTGAAACCTGCCACAGATAACATTAAAGCAGCATTTCCTCTTGCCCGTGTAACCCCCTCTTTGGGGACTACTACAGTATTTCAGAAAAGAGGTTAACGGCCTAAGTTGGTTAACAGTGTGGGCTCTCGTGCTCTCAGGTTATGTAGGATGACTATGCAGAAGGGATTGCCACTCCCCTGTATGTCTTGTGATCTGTGATGTCAAAATATGTGATGTCAAAAGTATATATAGCTCCACCCTATGTTCTAGAAGCAGGTTCTTCAGAATCCTGAACTAAACATACTCTGATTGGGTGGGCGGGCGTGCGAAGGAGGTGGAGCATCACTCGATGCGAGTGAGAGATGCGATCAGGAGAAAACCATGCCTGTCTGCACCTTCACACCAAGAAGGAGCTGAGTCTGGAGTAGGGCTGAGTGCGCTTAAAGTCACTCTCTGCGATTTTACTGAGAGTTGCGTGAGTGTTCCATTTCCCCTTTGTGTTGTTTGTTTCATGCCAAGTAAATGTCAATGCACTATCTTTGGCACTGTGTTTCCTTCTCTATATGAGGTTTACCAGGAGCACACATCCCAGAGAATTCGTATCCATGGAGCAGTAGAAGATGAGATATCAGTGTTTATTTCATACTCACTGGGTCACTTTCACATCTTAATGCACTATTTATCAATTTTCGCCGTAAACACTTGTATGTTTAGTTTAGTAGTTAATGCGGTTTTGGGAAACTGCAGGTGTTATGGCAGCATTTGAGTTTGTCACTATTACCATGTTATCTGTTGCGCTTTTTTGTTTCACATTCTTCAGAATTCTGACCTGGGTCTTCACTGTGAGTCCTGTACATAGGTTTACGAGTATGGCAAAGTGTATAAAGTTGTGTCTTGTCACAGTTTGTTGTTTTCAGTTAGGAACATGCCCATTAAGTAAGCACTAGTAGTAAAGGCCCTCAATTGTTCTCACTATTGGAAAAGAGGAAGCATGCTTTTGGTAAGGTGTTCTCTGCATAGTAACTCCAGAGTATGTTTGGACTGGCCCAACCGCAAAGTTCCTTGTGCATTTCTTATCAAAAATGTATGGAGAAAGTATGCAGTACACAGTAGCAGGTTGTTAAATCAGGAGCCTAAAGTGTATGGCAGAAGGGCCCACTCGACAAGTGGTGGAGCCTTATGAATCCAATGTAAGCAGTGGTGGTTTCTCATTAGGCCCTATAGGCACTGGCCTAAGTCGGCAACATTTTGGGGTGGAAAAAATATCCGCCCCCAAATACAGATGCCGTGCTCTCGGTCCTATTTTGATGGGAAGGCACTTCACCGTGGCAGCTGCCCCCTTGCTGCCGCCCTCCTTCTCCTTCCGAATCGCAGCATCAGATAATGCCGCGGACATCACACGGCAGCCCGTTGCCATGTCAATATGATGTCGTTACATTACGTTGGTGGAGTTATGCTGTGATTCGGAAGGAGAACGATGGCGACAGCAAGAAGAGGCTGCCACAGGCAAGTGCTTAGGGGTGGCGAATCTTCAAATCCGCCACTGCATGCAAGAGACTGACAATTTATCCTTTTCTATGGATAACAAGTTTAAGTACCTCTCCAGCATCGGAGTGCGGGCTACCAGGGGATGAAGTCCAGAATGATATTGTTTGCCATAAGTTTCTGTCAAGTAACCAGTATGTCAATGTCTGTGAAGCATTAGTGAGAGCTGTTAAATACAGCACCTTTTTGTGTATAAAAGTTCCTCGTGCCCATCCTTGTTATATTCAAGCATCCACGCCCATCCTGCACCTAGCTAGAGCGCTGCAAAGGCCTGAGAGTCTGAGCACTACCTATCTTTATAGTCAATCTGATGTGACAGCCTTTAGAGCCGAGTAAGGAGGGTTACACCTGGTTTTGATTTTGTTTTAATAAATTCAGAAGTTCCTTGCCTTTAAGGCAATGCAATTATCTAAGCTGTCGATCAATCCATTCTCCCGTTATCGACAAAGACCCTGCTTCTCAGGGCATGCAATATTGCTCAGATTCTCAAAATGATATACAGGGGAAAAAAATGGAAAAATAATAGTGCAGACCGTATAAAATATATGTGCAAACAATAGTCTCTAAATAGGTCTCACGAACAATAGGTCAAATTGTAACAGACGTGTCAGAGATCCATCTCTCTCTGACAGGAGCACTTTTATACTGGAAGCCCTCTGATGATGATGGTATTAGAGCTGTACATCTGGTGGGCTAGATCTGTCCATAAAATAGAGTGTACCTCCCGCGGATAGTGGAAAAGAAAGAGAGCACACAATAGTATAGTACATAGGGGTATAATGTGGCACAAAAAAACATAAAAGTAATGCACTCACATTTATACAAAGATATTAGTATGTTGGAGAGGACCGTAGGTGACTCGTGGGGAGACGCCGGTAGTTCAGTCACTAAGAGATCCTTCCGCATGCGTCACATCCGCTGACGTCACGTCCTGTGACGACTGCAGTCAGGGCGGAAGACGCGGTCTACCGCTACGATCTCTGCAGCTTGCTTGCCAGCACCTCCTCGCACCAATTCTCCACAAACAGAGTTCTCCAACAGCTGATTAGATTCTACGCATTTCGTAGCTGTTGCCACTTCTTCAGGAATCGTATCAAGAAGGGGACTATAGCATCACGGTCCAAACGGATGGAGTTCACAATATGTGTGGGTAGTATCCGAGGGGGAGCTCTTGAAAGTCAGGAGGCCAGAACCTCCATTTGAGGAGCTAGAACAATACTAATAGCGGTCCCCAGCAAAGGGAGCCGCAGTGTGCGTTAATTGAACTGTCCACATGTGTAGATAATGCTTGGCTCAGCATAATCCTATGTAGCCTCGTGAAGCTCACTTCTGTTGTGCAGTATTCTAATCTCGTTTGCAGTTAACCTCTTGTGTACCGACTCGGCTTGTTTGTGGACCCTTCTGGATTTTGGACTTTGGCATACACTCGACTACGGCGATCTGTCCTACCCTTGAACACTGCATACAGATTTGGACTACGCTGCTCTCTACACTACGGCTCTCTACCACGACTTACGGACCCCTACTATCCTGTCTTCTTCAATCCAAAAACTCAGCAAGTATACCGCATCTCCTACACTCTCCAACCCAGACCCGTCAACTCTAAACTTTCCACCTTCTAGGCACGCCTACGCCTCCACTGCTGCGGGTGTGTGGTGTTATACCTTCCCACCTCAGTGCCGGGGTCTTGTCTTGTTTGTGGGCAGTGCGAGCGTTACAGTGTGTAATTTAATGTATTTATATATATATATATATATTTTTTTTTTCCTTTTCTAACTGTTATAGCATGTATGTTATTCAAGTTGTTCATGTTTTCTGCATGGTTATTTATATAATAGTTATATCATTAACTCATTACTGTACACTAATTGGAAGGCTTTTCTGTATCAATTTGAGATCCTTACTGGCTTGGGGAATTACCCATTTTGCTATTTAAGACCGGCCATATGATCAGTAAGACAAACCCCTTGATGAAGCGTCATATGTCTCAAACCTTGTAGAGGTGAAGTCATCACATAGATACGAGACGCCGTGATGATGGACGCCCTGAAGCTACCATCATTCCCTTGCTTCTCCAGCCATATCCACAGCTTTTAACATCTTGCCGTGAGAACCGAATCATATTCCAACTTGAATCAGTGTTGTGGGCTTGTGGGACTTTATCATCTGTTCCTCGTGGCAGTTTTTCATGTGCGGATGATTGGATCTACATGATCCTATTTTATTATGTAAGTGTCATTTAGTCTTTTTTTATAACACTTATTGTGTTTTTCTCTTTTTGCGCCCTTTTTTGTTATATATATGTATGTTGCATATGTTAAAGATAAAACAAACAGGCTGAATTGCTGCTTTAATATTTCCCCTGAACGCAAATCCCCAGGGAGTAGCGCTGCCACTGTGAGTGTGAGACTTCTGCATTGTGATATTGTCTAACACTAACAGCAAAAAGACAATCTTACAAGCTCAGAAAATTCTGCCAGGTTTGTTCCCCAGTGGCCACAGTGGGAAAGCTCTGGCTTACTGATCTCAGGCTGCTGGGTCCAGAATTGCTATAAGCGGCAACATTCTTCTTCCTCAATAATAAAACTATAGCTTACTGTTCTAGTATTAGACCAATTTAGAAACCACAGTTCTTGCCCTAAAACTTTATTATCTAATGCTAGTACATGAAAGTGTCTTTTCAAAGGTCACAAGAAGCTTTTAGTTGGACATGAACGTGGGTCTCCTTCTATATAACCCACTGCCATAATCACACCTCCCACCAATGCATAATTTCAGCGCCAGATTTATCAATTCAAAATACCAAAAGCAAAGGTGCTTTGTAATTAATCTGGTGCTAAATTTTTGTATTAGAATTGTCCCCGTTTTATATCCATGGTTTTAATAAATAACCACCACTTTTCTTTGTTATTAGGCTTTGAGGATTGGTCTACTTAATGTGGCAGAAAGCACTCGGGACAGCAGAGAATGTGATGTGACCTTTGAAATCTGCCGCAGAAGGACAGGAGAGATACTATATAGCTTAAGAACTATAAATGGTGTTAACCCCATTAATGCTGAATAGTTGGATTTGTGTACTTTGCAGACCGCAAAAATTCAGCTTCAAGGAGGATGTCTATCTGACACATCTTCAATGATGCATGAGGACACTTAAGCAACCCCTTCATACCTGAGAGCGACTTCTCTGCCATAAATTGAACAGGATAATATGCCTGCTTTATGTAGCCCTTCTAATTATGCAATATCAAAGCACTTCACGCACAAAATACATATGCTGCTATAGGTCTTATTCGTTAACAACTGTTAATCAATTTATATACTGTACCTATTGCTAGGATGACACTGGAAATTGAACCTGTGCATACTGTACCTAGAGGAAATCACCCACCAATTATTCGGTGTTATTATTCAAACGTTTTTGATGTTTGAGTGGTTAAAAATTGTTCAAGGTGAAATACAGTACATGTTGCTCTCCATAAATTATATTATTGTTAACAGTCCTCTTTATGCTTTCTACTGTGATTTTTTTCTCTCTCCGATTTTTGTATGAGCACCTGGAGATATTTGCTTCTTTTTGTGGCTGTGTATGAAACATTCATTTTTTTACATTTTTTTTTTTTACTTTTTAGAAATAATGATTTGTGGTCACAGTAGCAGCCATCTTTCCTGAGCCAAACAAATATTATCATATAAAATGATTCTGTGAGACTGAATTAAACTAAGGGATTTCACAATGATGTTTGTGATACACAGAATGATTTTTTGGCAACATTAGTAACATTAATGTGTAACTCCTTCAGTGCTGGAAGGAATGACTACAAATTGCATAGCAAAACAATGCAAGTCCTTTTGGTTCTATAGGACTTAACATAAGGAAGCACAAGTGATTTCTTTGCTACTCTGAAGCAGCAGCAGCAGCAGCAGCAGCAGCAGCTGTTCTCTTGCATGCTTTGTGCAGCGAGCACCCTCTCCAGCTCTGTAATAAGTCCCTGCTAGGCGGCTGTTTGATTATAACGCTCTCTTATTGCTTGCTTTGCCAGCTAAACGCCGCTCCCTGCGGCACTCTGCTGAAGCCATGCAGGGAAGCATGTAAAAGCAAATTAACCTTGAACGCAGGTGTGGAACAAACAACCCTAAACGAATCAGAGGCATGAAGTATCGCTGCTAATTACTCTTCGTGCGGCTACAACTCCCAGCTCAATGGGATTGGGTGCCTCTGTAACCCTTTCACTGCAGAGTAATGCTACATTATACAGAACTTTACAGCAACATGATGTGATTAAAGAGCAAGATACAGGATGAAAATCATATAGAACTGTGCATTTTAGAACAATACAGCTAAGAGTGACTTAGACAGATCTGCAACCCTGCCCTTCACCATTATCACCTAGCACACAGTGCTTCCACTGCAGCAAGGGATTCTGGGAAAAGACATGCAAATAAGCAAACCATGACACCTTTTGCCTGAAATCCATTTTTACATGGAACCTTTAAAAGCTAATGCTCACTGTTAACACAGCTTTTAAGCACAGCATTGGAATCAGATGCAAAGCCAGAGAAACCACTCAGACATGTTTCGACCTTTATCCTACAGCCTTGAAAATTGCAACGTCTGTACAACCAACCTCACACTGATGAGACCCATTAAGGTTGAAACATGTCTGTGAGTGGTTCAGTATGGCATGCGGAGACAAGAGAGTGAAAAGGTGGGGCAGTGTGACATGGCAGAGGAGTAGCCTACATAGTTACATAGTTACACAGTAGATGAGGCTGAAAAAAACAGATACCTTATCCTATATCTATACTTACTTATTGATCCAGAGGAAGGCAAACAAAAAAATCCCAGTGACATATCATCCAATGATATCTCATAAGGGGAAAAATAAATTCTTTCCTGACTCCAAGAATTGGCAATCAGATTACTCCCTGGATCAACATTCTTCCCATGTTTACTTAATTGGTATATCCCTGTATACCTTTCCTTTCTAAAAAGATGGCCAATATTTGTTTGAACAAATTTATTGTATCTGCCATCACAGTCTCCATGGGTAATGAATTCAACATATTAACTGCTCTTTCTGTAAAGAACCATTTCCTTTGTTGCTGGTGAAATCTCTTTCCTCCAACCTAAAGGGATGCCTCCGAGTCCTTTGTACTGCCCTTGGGATGAATAGTTATTTTGAAATCATCTTGTACTGTCCCCCAATATATTTGTATATCGTTATCATATCCCCTCTTAGACGTCTCTTTTCTAATGTAAATAAAGCTAATTTAGCTAGCCTGTCCTCATAAGTTAGATTGTCCATCCCCTTTATTAATTTGGTGGCTCTGCACTCTCTCTAGGTTCCATATTCTCTTTTCTAAGGAGTGGTGCCCAAAATGGTACTCCATATTCAAGGTGTGGCCTTACTAATGCTTGTAAAGGGGCATAATTATGTTTACTTCCCTTCCATCCATTGCCAGTTTAATACAAAATAAGATCTTGTTTGCCTTTGGAGCTACTGCATGACTTTGGGCACTATTGCTAAGCCTGCTGTCTACAAGCACTCCTAAATCCTTCTCCATCAAGGATTCCCACAAGTTATCCCCATTTAATTTGTAAGTCGCCAGTTTATTCTTGCATCCCAATGCATAACCTTACATTTATCTGTATTAAACCTCATCTGCCAATTACCTGCCCACGTTTCCTGTCTCTCCAAGTCCTTCTGAAGAGAAATTACAGCCTGCTCTGATTCTACTACCTTATACAATTTAGTATCATCAGCAAAGATGGAGACTTTTCTCTCGATGCCAACCTCAAGGTCATTAATAAACAAGTTAAAAAGCAGGGGCCCCAGTACCGATCCCCGAGGTACTCCACTCACGACCTTAGCCCAACCTGAAAAAGTTCCATTTATGACAACCCTCTGTTGTCTAGCCTACAACCAGTGTTAAATCCAGGTGCATATATTTTTACTGAGTCCAATTTGCTTTATTTGTTCACCAAGCTCTTGTGTGGAACGGTATCAAAAGCCTTTGCAAAATCTAAGTAGACCACATCAACTGCATTACCCTGGTCTAAATTCCTACTTACCTCCTCAAAGAAACAAATAAGGTTATTTATTTATTACCTTCTGCAGCATACTGTAGGATCTGCAGGAGTTAACTGCAGCTACAAGACATCATATGTGCTGTAACCACTCACACAGGGATCCAATTAGCAGACCAATGAAGTCCCTTTGTAACAGAAGAGGAGGGAGAGGGGATTTTTGAAGGACATTATTTGAAGAGGAGGGTCCTTGCTCCCTTCTCACTGATTTGTGATCCATTCCATGAGCCACAGGGGAGCATCACAAGGTCAGGAGTGGGAGCAGGGTCTCACATCAGAATTTGAGGCAGAAATGTGTTGTGGTTTGGTTTTGTCCTGGATTCAGATTTTAAATATGAACCGTGATTGTTTTGAAAAGTTCAAGTTAGTGAAATCCACCCCCCCCCCCTCGCCCCCCCAATTTCAAGTGTTGGATCCTGGACCTGCGAATCAACAAAACTGGCTCTGAAGTATTGAGCCCCATTCATCAACCAACAAGAGCCTCATATGATCTTGACATCATCAGTCATATTTCCTATGTGCCTTAATACATTAGGGGCTTTGTGCAGACTCCCCACTTCAAAATGCAACTAATTACTTTAAAAACATTTCCCTTAATAAGCAGTATAATCTAGTCTAAAAAGCCATTTTAGCATTTTCTATGATTATTTATTTATTTTTAATGCAGCAATAATCCAGATAGTTTGAGTAGTGTTTAAATGGCTACTGATTGTTCAGGAGGAAGTGGTTTTGTTGAGTTTTGGTTTGATACGTCAAATGTGTTTGATGTATTTAGAGTGCTGATTACTTTTACTAGTGCTCGGATTCTATATATTATATATATCTACAAGCAGTCCTCGGTTATCCAAAGGAATCCATTCTGGAAGTAGTGTTGGATAGTGAAACCGTTGTAAAGCGAGTCCCATGTTAATCAGTGGCGGTGAGCGTTGAATAACGCATTCTGGCATCAAAAAAACGGCTCATAGGGTTGCATTGTAAAGCATTGGATATGCCATTTGTTGTAAAGTGAAACGTTGGATAGCGAGGACTACATGTATATATAAATATATATAAATGAATTTAAAAAAAAACATTTTTTTCTGCAGGAATTGTACCTTTCACTATGTACAGTACAGTTACTTCTCTGGACTTTTACGGAACTGGAAAAACACTTGATATATCAAATTGTTTACCTACTTTTATAACTACATTCTTTTAATCTTAAACGTAATATATATTAAAAAATTCCTATTTAACTCCTATTTAAATGTCTGTAAAATCTGCAATAAGCAGTGAAAGTGCTCGGATTTGCACGATCACAGTTTAATAAATAATCCCCACAGTGCAGACAACTACCAACTGACATATTGTATTAAGTGAGAAAATGAATCAGTACCCTTCTCATTACAAAGTAACAGTTATCCTTCCGATACATTATAACTTTAATATAACCTGATCTCATAGACCAATGCCAGGTCTGCCATTTAGATTATGTTAGGTACCTGCCTCCATCAACCTACATTTGTAGCCAATAGGAGAAAACATGAATACACATATTGTTTTACTGTTGTGTATATGTATCTAAGTGGCAGAAGGACAATTTGTGAGGTTTAGCAGATGTTCTCTAAGAAAAACTTAAGGTGTTTATTCTTTGGAGGGAGGGCACACACACAAATTAGTTATACATTGAAATTAATTTTCCTAGTGTTTTTAGAATCACATCCTGTCCTCACTGCCCCCCCCCCCACCCCCACCCCCACCCCCACACTGCTCCTCAATCCGTGATCTGAGATCCTGCCCTCCAGGTGAATTTACAGCGTTTGCTCCCAGAGGGTGTGCAGGAATTAATGAGTCCCAGAAATGATTGCAAGGGCTGCTGATCAAGCAGAAGTAAACAGGTTTCCTCCTGAGAGCGGCAGGGATTGGTAGAAGTCATGCAATACTATACACGCTCTGCAAGCTGATTCCTTTAAGCCTCTAGGAATCAAGGGGGAGGACTCTTCATGTTTGTGCACACGACATGTGACTTGGAAGCACAAAAGCTGGGTTCAGGACTGGCTGTGTGTGACCGTAGGGAGAGTTGTATCAAGCTCCTAAAGAGTGTTAACAGCAAAAAGTTTTTTATTTGTGTCCTGTGCCTAAATGTTACAAGAAGTATAATATTATCCTTGACACAGCTTATAAACCATAGACGTTTAGACCAATTACGAATTGCAAGAGTTTATTGATTTAATTGAAAAATAATGACAGTCTCAGGTGCAATATTTGCTACATATTATTACAATATTTGTCACATAACCTGTCCTTTTAGATCTATACTACTCCCGAAATTGCAATGCTGCACACACACAGAGAAAAATAGCTGCTAAAATAGCTTGATACATCCCAGCGGTGCGCAAGCTCAGGGGCATGGTTTTTTTTAAGGGGAGCGTGAAGTTGCAGAGCCTTCGCGTTTTTCTCCCAGGCATGTAATTAAATGCCGGGGAGGCCGAGGACTCTGCAACTTAACTTACCTGCTCTCAGCCGGCTCTTCCTTGACGCCTCGCCATGAAAAAGCGGCGTTCAATGGCAATGTGTCACATGACGTCGTGACATCATATGACGCGTGGAGCCCGAGAGCAGGTAAGGAGGGGGGGAGAACTTAAAAGTTTGCGCACCCCTGCATTATCCCAATGCCTTATGGTACTTTGACTGGTGTTTTGGCTATATAACATGTTTGTGTTTTGGTTTCTATTCTAACAATATTTTTGTTTTTATCAAAACTTGATTTTTTTTCTAAAAAAGTATAGAAAAAACTCAAATAAGCAGGTAAACGCATAAAATAAAGCATGAAAAAATGTTTAAAATAAGTATGCAATGATAAAAACAATTAGGAAACAAAATAATATTACTGATTTTTTTTTTTTAAGATATGCAGAGAACTTGCCCCGATGTTTCCAACTCCACTGGGGCCAGTAAGCAACCAGGACAGCCTACACCTTTCAGATATCATCATAGTCATCTTCCTGATCGTTCATGTAACTATCATCATCAATAAAAATGATAAACTCCTCCATTCTGGAAGTGGAATCCTCTTTAAATTATTTAGCTCCATCTTTATCCAATAGGCTGCAGTTTATTCTAATGCAGCGGTGCGCAAACCGTGCCCCCCGGGGGGCGGGTGATTTGTCTGGGGTGGTTGGGCGTTGCAGCGGCCCCACGCTCTTCCCCAAGGCATTTAATTTAATGCCGGGGGATCGCGTGAGGCCTCTGCAACACTCCACTTACGTTGATTTAGCCGGCTGTGTGATGTGTCGCCATGGCAATGCAGCATCAAACAACGCGACACATAGTATAATAGGCCCAACCCAGTACCACCAATGAGTGTCCCCAAAGTACACCGGGTGCTTGGCACCAATACACTGATGTCCTTCACACACAATGTCAGGGCCCACCCAAAAGTGTTGGAGATAGCGCTATCCCATGAAGTGTTGGTGCTCTTAGTACCTTCCCGGGACTCCAGCACCCGGGTAATGCAGATTAACAAAGGGGATCCGTCTGATCCAACATTGTCATCCGCCATGGCATACGCCTCAGCGTGGGGTGAATTCCGGCATGGATAATATCACCATAGTCTCTACAACTGAGGTGGTCTGGTCCCAGAACACAGGCCGCAATCACCGTGCGGCATCTTCCTCTGTGTCCCTGACACTACTCAGTAAATGGGGAAGCGTCCTATCTAGGGCCTTTCCTGAAGCAACCACAAGCTCACTTGAGTGGGGCCTATCTGAGACCTAAGGGGGTACTCTGGCCTACCCTGAGTGCCACTGACACTCAGACCCGACCTTCCCCTTCCCAGTCCTGACTCCGACTGCTAGCATGGTGCAGACGTGTCAAATGTATCTCTTTGCCTGCAGGGGATTGCTGCAGCCCGATTGGCTGTTTTGGGCTTGGTGTTGTGCAGCCCCTGGGGCTGCTGGGAATTGCAGTCCCGTGGATCCTTGGGTGTAATGGCCGCTGCTTGCACGAGGAGTAGCAAAATGGCCACTGAAATTTCAAACCTACTGCGCATGCGCGAACTGCACTGCGAATGCGTGGCCACATTCAAGATGGTGGCGCCCTGCAAAGGGAGCCACTGGTGACTCGCTCGCCTCCCCAATCTGCCCCGCTCTTACCGCACCTCCCGGCACCCGGCGAACGCACCTGCTGCCCTCCGCAGCTACCGGAGATAAGGGGTAGCCAACGGGGATACCCATAGGGGAGAACTGGTCACACATACTATACACATGCAGTATTATATATAATACATAACAAACAAAAAAAGACAGAGTGCAACACAGTTTAACAGATTACACGTTTTGTAGGAAATCTCTGTGTAGACGGACGTTCACAGAGGTACACAATTGGAGACTTTATAAGGTGAAATTATAACAAGGCTTTATTGTGCCTTTTCCTTAACATTAGGAAACCATCCAAACAAGGGGAAAACAAAGCTTCTATTCACTTGGGAGTGGTTCTAGTGAAATTCTATGCAAGTCACAACTCCCTTAGTTAAGCATGTCTCGCAGCCCCAAAACATATAGCATGAAATAAGCAGATATAAGAAGTTTCTTAAGAATGAAAGTCTTATCTGTTTCTTGGAGGGAAAATCTTCTCAGTTCCTGGTTCAGCTCCCTTCCCTCAGGGTGTGTCAGCATTCAGGTTAAGAAGTTTTCCCTGTGTCTTGAAATCAGCTATGCTGTGACTTCTGGCAGAGCTCAAGACAGGTCAGCTCCAGAGATCTGTGTTCTTTTGGTCAGTCTCTCCTGGGAGACTCAAGAACCTCTGCACTGTCTCCAAAGTTCAGCTCACACGTGAGCTGAGGAGTCACTTCCTGTTTCAAAAGACAGGCTTTTGTAAGCAATCTAAATCAGGCAGGTGGTGTTTATTAATTGACTACCAGCAGTTAACCACCACACTGCTAGATTAAAGGCACATTACTTGAACAGGGATTACTCCCCTGTTACATACCTACCCTGTTTGTGGGAAGCTCGGGCTTGCCACGGCCAAAGCCCATCCTTCCACTCTCATTCTAGATATCTCTGTGACTTGAATGAGAGTGGATGGAGGAAGAGAACCCTCAGTCCTGCTGGGATTGGAGCCCTTTCTCCAGTTTATTCATGTCTCCTCCTGAAGGTGCATGAGATCAGCACCCCTCAGTCGCTCGAGGAGGACTTTTTCCAAGTATAGTCTTTTTTCTACGTGCGTGGTCATGAGATTTCCCTCGCGTCGGGTGCTCGTCTTATTGTAGGCATACTGTATGGCAGCAGTTGCAGAGCGTTTAAAAACAGCCCTTTGAGTTTTCCGCTCTTGAAGCTGTCTCTCTGCCCTTTTCCCACTCAATGGGGTTGCTAGTTCAGCCTCTTTGAGATTAAGTTGCAATTCAACACCCACTTCCAGAGAATGTCCCATCTTTTCAGCTTCATCAGCTAAGGATTCTTCTGGTTTTAATTCAGCACGTGTACCTTCTTTTGTTGCCTGCTGGGTGGCTGAAGGTTTTGCTAGTGCTTGTTTAGGTGGTTCAAATTTTGCAACCTTGTCTTTCAGATGAGCGGTATTCCCAGCTCTCACTGTAACCTTGTGTTCATGGGTTTTTGAGGCTGTGGGATACTGACGCTTAGTCAGGGTCAATACTTGTCCTTGTAGGACTGTAATCTCATCCGCGAGAGATCCCTGTTTTTTTAATGCGTCTTGCAAGTCTCTTCTCAGGGAATTTATCTGCATGCTTTGCTTTCTCTGAGCTTGCTTCCACATTTTTATTGCATTGTGAAGCACTATGAACTTCTTTGCTTGGGCCACAGTTACTTGTTTCAGTTTCTGGACCTTCTTGTGCTCCCTTTTGTACCGCGTCACCTGGGTTCTAAGCTTGACTTTTAGCATTGCTTTGGTGATGCTCAGGGTAGCCTTCAGTTTCTCATGCTGCTTTGCGGGGACATACTGGGTCATCAGACGTTCCTGCAGCACTTGAATTTCTTTAACAGCCTGCAGATTGTCATCCTGCAGAGTTCGCTGCTTCTCCTCTGCCTTCTCGAGGTGCGTACGCAGACCTTGCAGTTGGTTCTGCAGTCGGTGCTCTGCTTCAAACTTCTCACCTTCCAAAAGTCTATTTATTTCTTTAAGCTCGTGCAGCTTTTCATTTTTTCCTTGACGTCGTTTGTCAAATTAAAATTTTCTTCTTTGAGTTTTACGTTTTTTCTTTGTAATCTTAAATGTTCTCCTTTTTCAGTCTCTGTACTATTCAGGGCCTCTTTGCAGTCCTCCTTCCATTTACGCACATCTGCTTTGAGACTGACAGTCTCCTGGCGTGAGACATCCTTCTCTAGGTTGAGGGTCTGAAGCTCCTTCTGGGAGACTTGGAGATTTGTATTAAGATTGGCAATAGTTTCTTTAGCAATGTTCAGCTCCTCAGTGAGACTGTGTAGTTCCTTTCTGGAAACTTCCAGGTCTGTGCGGCAGCTGTTGGTCTCATGATGTGAGGCATTCAGTGCTCTGCGGAGTGTCTGAACCTCTTTCTGAGATACGTCCACCTCTATCCGGACACTGTTGACCTCCTGTTGTGAGGCATTCAGCTCTATGCAAAGAGTGTGAACCTCTTGCTGGAAGACTGTCATCTGCTTCAGTGCCTCCTCATACTTCCGCTTTAGCGTAGCCACCATTTTATCAGATTGGCTCTGCTTTCCATCCATGGCGGAAATAGTAGCATTAGCAGTATCTAGCTCAGTCTTGAGATCGTCCAATTCTGTCCTGGCTAAAGAGTAAATTGTGAGCACATCTTTTTGTAGCCTCACGTTATTTTTCTGTAGCTCTGTGTAACCATCTTCCTTTTGTTTCAATTGTTCACGGAGCATATCACAGTCATGCCTGGCATTTTACAGGGCATCTTCAGGGTTAGTAAAGGGATCGTCACTCACTGATTCTGGCTCCACTTCCCTGGGATGGTTGGTTGAGGGTTCCTCACTGTTGGCACCGGACAGACACTTCTTTGGGGTACACAACTTCTGCCTTGGGCCCTCTGGAAATTCGGTTAACTGCGGGACGAATTCTCCATTTTCTCTAGGCTGCAGGGCAACTCGGTCCCCCTTTCCCTCCACAGGATCTGCGGACGTGTCTGTTCCTTCAACGGTAAGTGAAGAGCCGCTTTTCTTTTTCTTTTTCCGCTTTTTTGTTTTGGATGACTCCGTCCCATCAGGAATACTGGGGTCTCCTTCTTTATTTGATACTTTAGCAGCTTCATTATATACGCCAGGCTTTTCTTGCAGTTGCTTTAGCTGACAGAAATATTGGGTGATCTGCTGCTCCCACTCTTTCTCTTGTCGACCATATTCGTCATCATAGAGGGTGGTCTTTTCTGTTCGTGCCGAGTTCAGGCACCCCCATCATTCTTGGGGTGTTTTGTGGATGTGACTCGGTTCGGGTTCCCCGTAAGAGATGTCTTCCTCTTTATTCGACTGGAAGGGCCACTCTTCCATGGGGTAGGGTTCATTACAGGAACGCTGCATCTTGTCCTCCATTTTTAGGCTATCAGGTGTAATTTTCTTCCTGACCTCAGGAGGCGCTATTGCAGCTGTTGCCACTGTATTTGCTAGAACCCCCAATTGTGGTAGTCTTACAGGTGGGCATATTTTGCTTGTAGAGGTCGTAGCTCTCACAGGCATCTCTGTAGACTTTTCTTTCTTGGGTAATATTTTTTCAATATCAGCAGTCATGTGCATGCATTTTTTCTTATCAGGTATACAAGAAGTGCAGTTGCTAGGTAAAAACGTCTATTTGTTTTACACCATTTACTTGCTAGGTATAATCTCTCATTAGGTATGCTGAATGTGTGGTTACTAGGTAAAAAAACTTCTGTTTGCTTACACCATTTACTTGCTAGGTGCATCCCTCCGTTTCAGCAACAGAATTTGGTTTTCTGCTTGTGTTCAGTAATTTTCAGTCTCATCTTTGGGTATTATGGCATTCACACTTCACACTTTGGGTGTCTGTTTTGCTCCCAAGATATATATAGGCAGACTTTTTTACTTGCAGAAAAAAAAAACATTCTTTGCAGTAGATTATTTCTTTCATTCCCGGCAGGGTGACTCAACACTCAGCCATTGGCTTTGAAATACCCTTTACACAGTTCAGCAATCCCTTTTTCCCCTATAGGGCAATTTTACACTCAGCATTTGTTTGCTAAAATTTCCCCTGCTTCAGCACAGTCTTGTATCAATTTTCACACTTTTCTGCATATACTCCATTCACAGCTGGTAGCCCTATGTGGTGTGGCAACCTTTATTTGCAAAATCAGTACCACTCGTGGGTCACCATCTGTATTCACTGCTTCAGCGAAACTTTTGAAAACAACAAACACCTATCCATTTTTAAGGGCTGACTCACTTCTTCAACCCTGACTATGGCTGGAAGGCAAAACCCCTATTTCAATGACCATATTACACTTTGTGATAGGCAAATAAGGTTTAGCTGCTTCAGCAGTCTCTCTCCTCTTGGGATTGGGGGAAAAGAGTCCATCTGTGGTTTTGTAAGTTTCAGTGGTGTGTATCCCTTTAACTCTGGTCTCTGCTGCATGAGATTTTTTTTTTCTTTTTTTTTTTTAAGTTGCTCAGACTGTTTGTAGACAAAAAGCATAAAAAATTTCACAGAAAAAATCTCCGGTCCTTTCTAACTTCAAAGACGACCTCTCGTCCCACTTCGGACACCAAAAGTAGACGGACATTCACAGAGGTACACAATTGGAGACTTTATAAGGTGAAATTATAACGAGGCTTTATTGTGCCTTTTCCTTAACATTAGGAAACCATCCAAACAAGGGGGAAACAAAGCTTCTATTCACTTGGGAGTGGTTCTAGTGAAATACTATGCAAGTCACAACTCCCTTAGTTAAGCATGTCTCGCAGCCCCAAAACATATAGCATGAAATAACCAGATATAAGAAGTCTCTTAAGAATGAAAGTCTTATCTGTTTCTTGGAGGGAAAATCTTCTCAGTTCCTGGTTCAGCTCCCTTCCCTCAGGGTGTGTCAGCATTCAGGTTAATAAGTTTTCCCTGTGTCTTGAAATCAGCTATAATGTGTCTTCTGGCAGAGCTCAAGACAGGTCAGCTCCAGAGATCCATGTTCTCTTGGTCAGTCTCTCCTGGGAGACTCAAGAACCTCTGCTCTGTCTCCAAAGTTCAGCTCACACGTGAGCTAAGGAGTCACTTCCTGTCTCAACAGACAGGCTTTTGTAAGCAATCTAAATCAGGCAGGTGGTGTTTATTAATTGACTACCAGCAGTTAACCACCACACTGCTAGATTAAAGGCACATTACTTGAACAGGGATTACTCCCCTGTTACACTCTGCCTCAGCCAATCAGCTCCAGTATGGCTGTGAAGATAATCAGGCATAGATTGTGGCCCTCTCTTACGTGCCACAATGTTTAAATCAAATTTTATTAATGATGGCTGCAGTGCGCAAAAAAGAGGGATGCTGCTTAAACTCCACTGCTCTCCTTGTTACATTATATATTTAAACCTTATTTGTTAGTAGACAATCATGGAAAGAAAAGAAAAAAGAATAGTCTTCCAATTACATCAACACAAGGTGTCAGTGACATACAAAATTGATCATTTTGTGGAATACTTTTGATATCACTAAATTTATATTTTCACAGGAAAACGTCCGACACTGGAAGACTCTACACTGCCCAGTCACTTGATGAAACATGCCACTAAATGCTCTGCCCACCGGCGTGATTACACAAAACACATTATGACAAGCTCAGCCCTCTGGAGGGATGATGTAAAACTCATCATCACGATCCTGCTTTTGCTGCCACCTGTGCAAAAAGCCAGCCTGAACAGCCCTCATATGAGTTCATCACTCCATTGGGAGACCTTGAGAATAGAGTCAAAATCAGGTGTCTCATAGGTAGCCTGTCACGGGAGACCAGAACTCTTAACATCTTTACCACCAGTATCTCTATCACCAGACAGGACACAATAGTTGAATAAACTAAAGTTTATTCTGGAAAGCCAGCAAACATACAAAATATACAATCACAATGAAATACTCACCAACTGGGGGCCTGTGAGGCAAGAATCTAGCCTCAACTAGGTGCCTGGGCCTGCTTCAGTAGGCTTGCCCTGAACGTCTTCTTCCCTGCCTTCTCAGTGCGATTCGATCAATAGCACTTTTGAAAATCCTGCCAGCCGTGTTCCGATCAACTTCCAAACTCTTCGGGGACTCTGATCGGCTGCTCTCCTTACATAGCCATCGATCTGCTATACTTTTCATGGAGCAGGGGCCAACGGCCAATCAGAACATTGATCGCGATGGTGCAGCAAATCAGAGAACAGACTAGGGCTCGTTCGTCTGCACAAATCAGAGGGGGCCGGCCAGGCACTCTGGGCTACCACTCGGGGAGGGAGCTTCTTGTAAGCAGGAAATTCGAACTGGCCAATGGAAATTATGCCTATGGGATTAAGACCCAGCAACAGTTCCGTTGGCCAGCCCCATACCTCCCACTGGGTAGGTGCCTCAGCGCCTCGGGAGAACAAAGGCTCTGCATTGCCGAGAGCCAGTTCCCGGACCTGATTATCAGCACTTCCCTGCTTACCATTGTCCTGGTACTCACGCTGCTCCCAGCCTCTGGTACGAGCCGGTATTTTGCCGTAGCCAGCCCACCTAAGTGAATTACTGGGTCTGCATGTGGAGAAATGCTGAGAACATAAAACACATGCTGACTTGCTAACTGTGTGGGGAACAACACTGACACAATGAATAAAAGTGCTTTTTTAATTCCCAGTCCCCAAGACACACAGTTTCCCCCTTCTAGATATGACACAGTGATTAGCTCTTTTCTAGAAGAGGTTACACCAAACATATACATTACATTCAGGCCAAATGAGCCTCACAGAGGTGGCCATTACACACGGTTTCAGGGCAGTCAACTGGGGTTCACTGTGACAGGGACTGTGTTGACAGGTCTGCATTCACAATGCATACTTTTATTACCACCATTGCTCCTCAGAGTAACCCTGCCGGCCAACAGTACAGCCCCTACCTCACTCACTCTGCATGCCAGTGAGGTAGTAACAGTTAGGCAAGGGATTAATCCCCTCTGCTCCCAGAGAGACAAAATAAGCACATGGATCACACCCTTATGATGAACACATAATGTCACGTGGAAAAAATATGTGAAACTGTCATTAGTAATGGTAGGAAGCAAATGAGAAAGCAAGCAATCTGATTGCCTTCCCACGAGATCTCAATGCATGTTTTCTGAAATGGTGCAAAACCACATTAAAGGCTGTGCCCTCACATAACTGTATATGGGCAAGTAACAAACATTGGTGACTCTCGATAAGACGACAGAAGATGAAAAAATTAAAGAAAGATAAAAGAAGAAAATAAAGAAGTCAGGGAGGATCAAGAGAGGGTTTGGAGTATCAATCAATATTGAAGATGGTTCGTTCTAAAACCAAATTACGGTGGATTACTAATGGCAGTGTGTCCAATAAAGTCTTTTAACTAGGTGAAATGTTGTTGTTTTTGCAATATGTTTTGTCTATGTCTTTAGGCAGGGAAGATCAGTGGGTCATGCCTTTTTTTCATGCATTTTATGGGATTGTTTGGTTGTATTTTTTATTTTATTATTTTTTAAAATGTCATTTTACTAGGGGACTGTAACGCTTGCGCTCACCACTAAAAAGGCGGGACCCCGGTACTGAGGTGGGAAAGTACGAAACTACACACCCACAGCAGCGGAGGCACGCCTGGAGGGTGGATAGTCAGTGTAGCCGGGTCTTGGGTGGAGAGATTGGGTTAGTCCAGATACTTGCCGGGATCCAGGGGCGGAGCCAGGAGAATGGTCAGTATCCGTTGTGCCGTGGTCTGGGGTTGGAGCCGGGAGAGTGGGAGCGTGTCCAAGAGCCGTGGTCAGGGTTGGAGAGGTGCGGGTAATCAGGAGCAAGCCGGGGTTTTTATCCAGAGAGGGTCCAATAGTCAAGCCGGATCGGTACACAAGAAAGCAACTAGAGAGAAACAGCAAGGCATAAGGCACAAGGCAAAACAGAACGCAGGAACACAAGGCTACACAGGTTATGCTCAGCAAAGCAGGAGTGAATGAGCAAGGTATTTATAGCAGACAGGATCCAATGAGGCAGGGGGCGGAATGGAGGCGCGGCCTCTGCGGAGTCAGAGATAGGCTGCAGGAGACAAGTGGGCAATTAAAATACTTGCCACGCAGCTGGGGAGCAGTACACGGCGTCACGTGTATGCGCCGCACTCAAGAGATGCGCGACGCGTCGGGGGGGGCGGAGCCAAGCTCCGTGGTGTGAGTAGAAGAGCTGCATGTGCGCGCATTCAGTAAACAGAGCGGGGGACTGAGATGCAGCAGGTAAGGAGGGAACACGCCGTAAGGCGGGGGACGCAAACTTTTTTCCCTGCGCCCCCCTTCCGGCGGTCCCCTCACCTCCGCGCACCCCTTCACCCCCAATACGGCATCGGCGTCATGACGTCACGTTGCCATAGCAACGTGACGTCACATGACCTCGCAGCATCATTTGACGCCGTCTTACCATGGCGATGTGTCTGAGAAGCCGCCGGAGCCAAGGTAAGTTAGGTTTACAGAGGCCCTGCAGCTCTCCCGGCACTTAATTTAAGTGCCTTCGGGAAGTGCGCAGGTTTCTGCAAACCCCGCGCCCCTCCGCACTCAGTCTCGCGCCCCCCTGGGGTCGTACCCCCCAGTTTGCGCTCTGCTGCCATAAGGGATGTGTTCCCCGATTCCTTATAGGGGCATTGTCTATAATTGACTATTACGCCATTAGGTTCATTAGTCTGTGGGGTCTGAAGACCCAGAATGACCTCTTCAGTAAAGTGTTTTTTTATTGTTCATTAACCCATTTTATTGCCATTGAGGCCTCATTAACCCCGAAGAGTTGATAACATAATATACTGTAGCATTTGAAATATTATGTGAATGAATCGTTTGGTACATTTACTTTTTACATGCTACATATTGTATCAAAGAATAGGCATTTGCTGATGTGAATAAATAGACATGTCTATTCTCTAAGCCTGTACTGGATTGGGTGAAAAGATTCTCAACTGTTTTTTTTTGCCAATCTTCGGTGATATCTCACCTTTGGAGTTTATGGAATATGGCCCTATATTAAGGATTTTTAGGTAGGTTTCTAAAGGGAATTTGTGCTTTTAGTCACCCAGTAAGAGTGACAGCGACTGTCCTTGCAGACGTGTGAATGTTCACAGTATGAACAAAATGTGTTCGCTACTGAACACAGAAATTCATTATTATAAATTTGTTCCATCAAAAGGACTGCAGAAACTGTAAAGTTGTGTCTAGCATAATAGAATGAAGCTGGATGTTTTGCAGATATGATAACTTTTGTTGGACAATATTAAAAGTAGAAACATACCTGTACATGCTGTGATGAGCTTTTAAACCTCATTTCATGTCTTAAAAGCTAGTCTTTTCTGAAGAAGGAACTTTTATGATCTTACAAACTCCTGTACTCAACCTGTATGTGTAATGTTTTACAAATGAACTTGTAATAAATAGTAATAGTAATGAACTACATTATTAGTCATATTGGATGTGGCATTTGGGGCTTCTTTCTCTAATGACATATAACCAAGATTTACTGAAGGATGATATAGCTGTGTTACATTTTGGCATTATTCATTTTTGTTTTAGAATTACCAACGTATTCTCTAAGAATTATTTACTCATAAATGGGTGATCTCATTTGCATACATGAAAATTTGCATTAAATAGCCCTAGTAATAAAAATAAATGATAATTCATCGAAATTTGCATTAATCAGCGCTACTGATGCAATCGTGGTAGGGTGGGAGATTTCACACTTTTCTTCCATGGAGGCATGTAATATGATTCCTTACAAACCCCTATGGCAGAAAATGATTCAAACACTTTGATGTCTGAGGAATGCCTACAGGTACTAAAGGGGTTAAGACAAAACAACATAAACACTTGCAAATATTAAGCTTTTAGTAGCCTAAGTGGCCAGCTAGTCATGCAATGACCATGGGGTACTAATAAATTAATATATTTTGCATTGTTAATATGATGTCTTTTTTATTGCCTATTCTATAGATGTAGCCAACCTTAGTGTTTTCGCTGCTGGAGGAATCCGCAGTCCAGATTCCGCAGCTTCCCCCGACAGTAAGAAATATTCTGTGGGGTGTCCTATTTGGCAGAACGGACCTCCTGGAGGCAGTCGCTGTTTACTGTCCCTGGATCCGCAGCGTTTTGCTGTTCTTTCTGTTGCTCTGGGGACAGTGTCTAGTTACAATAAGTGTGCTAGTCTTCATCTTGGTTATTTATAAAGTAGTTAATATACATATGTAGCACTGTTCTCCCCCCCCCCCCTCTGGGAGATGTTGCTGCTGCGGTCATACCTGTGAGGGTCCAGGAGAGATGAGTGGTCCGCGATGGTGTGGGGAACAGGACAAGCTTTTGATGATGCTGATGTTCAACTCAGGGTGTCAGGAAGTGTGGATCAGAACTAACTACACATTTGCACTTCCTCCCTGAGGCTCAGAAGGGGAGGGAAAAGTATCTGCACCATGATAGGCTGCACACAGATTCCTATGTCACCACCACTTCTGTCACTCAGGGAGTCAGAATGAGGGGGCTTGATCCCCACAGGATTGCCTGCCACAGCCTGTAGCTATCCGGACTTATATGACAGGAGGCAGAGAGGCAATCTGGTCCTGCCATGTTACACTCTCCCCTGGGTGAAATTTCCCTGTCCTCACTGGAGCAAATGTGTTGCACAATCCATCACTCTGGAACCTGAAACAGGTTATTCAGCATGGATGATACACATATAGCAGAAACCCAAATCATCCACTGGTGACAGCGAATAAATACTCATTCTTCCAATCTGAAAAGTATGGGGTAAATACTGATAATATTTGTGATCTGGTTTTTTGACATTCCGTTCCTCAAAATCTCTAACCCAGACATAGTATACCTTAGGACCACCAGTGTCCTGGTGAACCTCCACTCTATCTTTAAATATACTTGTCCCGGTGATCCATTCCCTCATAATGGCACAGATACGTGACTCAGTAACAAACTCCCGGTATCTGGTTTTGGTATGGAGATACTCTGTAACAGCCAACCTCAACCAATCATGTCTGTTGTCATCTATTTCCTGCATAATTGGTTTGGGTACATAAGGAAATTCGTAGCCGTGAGATATATGATACCGGCTCTTAATTGCTTTATCAGCTCCACTTAATCGCATTATTTTCCAGCCAACTCATTGGCCAGGTAGTACCTAAAACCCTGGTTCATTGGGGTCAACCTCTTGGTATAAGATAGAGAGACCCTTAGGTACTCTTACACCGATATTAATTTCTCCCTACCTTTTACGCAGGGCCTCTGCCTCATCCTCAATGGAGAATTTGAGTTCCTCCCACCAGTGGTCAACTATAGGGCCATTAACCAATACAAACTTTGTCCTGTTCATATTAGGGATATATCCACAGAACATGATGTCTCACCATTTAAGGGGTTCCCCTGACAAGGAGTCAGGCCTCGGCTACTGTGCCTGGTATGCACTTGGGATGGCACACCAGAAGTATTAGAACCCTGGAATGACCTAGATGACCCCCTGAAGGATGTAAATGACCCTGGAGACTTGAACCCAGATTTGCGAATGGGTGCAGGAGGGGGCCCATCTGAATCATCAGATTTACTATCCCAATCCCGCAATTCGGTAGATAAACCTGGGGATACTATCATCTTGGAACCTGGAAAGTACAAAGTCTGAGGTGATGGAATCAACATGAATACATCCACTAGCACCAGGTGTAGTGATGGGGGATAGAGCATTGTCCTGCACAGGGGTGGCATGTGACGAGGCAAGGGGGATTGAGGGCCGGGCATTGGGGCCTAACCAAGTTCATGGCCAGTCCAGGAAGGATGGGCTTACCCCGACCTCTAAAAGGAGGTGATGAGGTGCCATCTGGTGTACAATGACCCTTTCACTGGCACTGAGCCACAAAGCATGGGGCCTCGGCAGAGCAGTCCCGGTCTCACCGCAGTAGAATATAGTGAGGGTCCCGCATGTTCCACAGACACCATCTTGGTGATGTAAGCAGGGACAGCCAACCTCACGAGAGCCCCAGACAGTCCCCGATCAGTCGGCGCCGATGATGTTACGTCCAGCTGGCCAGACGTATGTCACTCCACGGCACACCGAACAGAGTTCCGCCCGGTTCCTCGTCTGGATAGACTTCAACAGGATCCTGTGGCAAGTAAGTGGTAGGAGTCTCAGCCATCCGCAGGTAAGGGACGGTGTCTTACTCCGCAGGTTCCACTACCAGCAGGTCCTTAACAACAACGTCATCGTCCTCGGGTGCGGGGCTCCGGCATCTCCACGGCCTTCTGGACAGACGACTCTGAGCTGGAACGCTGCCGCAGGACACAGGTAGGTGTGGTCTTCTCTCCGCAGATTCTGTACAATAGTGGTCATCTTCTCTGAGGCAGAGGAAGACCACTCAACCAGGCCGCGATGTTGGGGCACCTCCCGGTCATCAGATGGTGTCAGTACCGGTTTCGGTCCTGGAGCCGCCAGAGATTGTGGAGCTGGGGTCATATCTGGCACCGGACCACGGCTGCATCTGGTCACGTTCTTCAAGGCCCACGGGCCTACAACATCCTCCATGAAATAGAGCTCCGGGTAGACCAGAGTAGTTAAAGTAGCAGGCCCAGCTACAGGGACCGCAGTAGGACGTATTGTAGAGGCCGCACTGACCGGTGTGGAGATCCAGACGATTGGTACAGACAGGTCGGCAGACCCAGGGCTGACGGCCGCACGAAGAAGGTGCCACAGTGTTGGCACCGTGCATCGAGGATAGCATTGCCTCCAGGGTGGTCGGCAGCGAGGGCAGAGGCACCGCAGGTGGATCTGGCCATGCACACGGACCACGAGATAATCTCCAGGAAGGTTATAGTTGGTAACCTCTAGACTCTAGAGCATCCATATCTCTGTCAGTGGCCATTGAGGTAGTTAGTTATACAGCTAGTGAATACAGCAGCAGGATTCTGTAGCTCTTCACTGGTACTCCGTAGAACTGAGATGGTTGCACGGTTTGCGGACTCCTCCCAAAGCATGGGTTGGCTCCGATTAGCTGGATAGTTTGATGCCCCTCCCCTTGGTGGAATCAGAGCTAGGGCGGTGATTGGTAGAGGGTGACAGGACACTGGCTGAGCCAGTCACTACGAGGGGCGGTACCAGAGCTTAGCGCCGAAAGCTTGCAACTTGTTTTGCAGATTTCTTGCAAATCAGTCTGAACAACCCATGCGGTCCTGATTTCACACAGGAGCGCCATTTTGGATATGATAGAACAGGCAACACGCGGTGATCGCCATTTTAGAACACTGTCCAGGCCTGCATGGTGAGCAAGTCCCTGGTTTAAAGCAGAGATGGGGTTCATGCTCCCGAGATAATATTCCAACCGGGTGCACCCCCTGAAACACAGTCCTGTAATCAACAGAATGGTGGGGGACACGCTCCCGGAGACATCTTAATCCCGCTGCGCCTCCTCCACAACACAGTACGTCATGCTAGTTTTAGTTATGGGTACCCAAGGGTCCTTCACTATACATTGCAAGTGCCCTGGTCCCAGCCTTTCAACAGGATCAATCTTGGATAGGGTAACAGCGCTCCCTGGTAACATCCCATTGGAGGATCGCCCTTATAGCGAACAGAAGTGCAGGGGTCACGCTCCCGGAGACATTTTGATCCCGGTGCGCCTCCCCCACAGCACAGTACGTCATGCTAGTTTGCATGATAGGTACCTAAGGGTCCTTAATGGTACGTTGTAAGTGCCCTGGCCCTAGCCTTTCACCAGGATGTATCTGAAAGGGTATATACTCCCCAGGGGCGCCTTGGGGAGGGCTTCCTCCTTCCTTGATATAACATGGGTGCAAAAGGATCCCTGGGGTAGTATCAGGGGCCCTTGTATCTTTTACTGCTGCTGCATCTTCTGCTATAAAGTCACTTAAAAGCCTGCCCTGTTGCTGCCATCTCAGCAGTGCCTCCAATTGTAGCATTGTTCCCCCCCCCCGCCCCTGTGGGAGATGTTGCTGCTACTACAGGTGTTCATGGTGCGGTCATACCTAAGAGGGTCCAGGAGAGCTGAGTGGTCCGCGAGGGTGTGGGGAACAGGACAGGCTTTTGGTGATACTGATGTTCAACTCAGGGTGTCAGTGCCTTCAGCTTCAGTGGCTCCAGGATTCCAGAGACCGTCCCCACTAATGTATACAAGAGAAAAGAATCCCCTATAATGAGAGCACTCCAAAATAATAAGACCTTAGTAGGTGACCAAGTGGTACTCAAATGATAAATAGCCAGGGTGATCCCTCAACAGCACCGGTTGAGAATGAAGTAATATGATTCGAAGTTAAGAACAGTAACTTTATTAGGACTAAGACTTCATAAAACTAAAATAGTTGGTCGGGAACCTAAATAAGAGAAAATAAGTGCCTAAAAATTTGGCGAATTTAGAATGTATTTTATTTTTATTTATAAAATGTTTTACCAAGAAGTAATACATTGAAAGTTACCTCTCATTTTCAAGTATGTCCTGGGCATAGTTAATATGACAAATAATACATGGTTACAAATACAGTTACATAAATGAACAGGGTATACATTATATATAATACATTGCATGCACAGTTAGAGAAGATGTATATTATAGGCTTATGTAACAGTTACAGACCAGTTTAAATTTGAGACAGCCTTAGTTTTGAAAAAACTTAAACTGGTGGTGGATGTGAGAGTCTCCGGTAGGTTGTTCCAGTTTTGGGGTGCACGGTAAGAGAAGGAGGAGCGGCCGGATACTTTGTTGAGCCTTGGGAACATGCACAGTTTTTTGGAGTCAGATCTCAGGTGATAAGTGCTGTATGTGGTAGGGGTGAGGAGCTTGTTCAGATAGGTGGGTAGCTTGCCCAGAAAGAATTTGAAGGCAAGACAGGAAAGGTGAACTTTGCGCCTGGACTCGAGTGTTGACCAATCTAGTTCTTTGAGCATTTCGCAGTGATGTGTGCTGTAGTTGCATTGGAGAACGAAACCACAAATTGAATTGTAGAGTGTATCAAGTTTGCTAAGGTGGGTTTGGGGTGACGAGCCACATACTATGTCTCCATAGTCGATAATTGGCATTAGCATCTGCTGTGCAAAACGCTTTCTGAGGATTTGTTCCTGTAAAGTACACCTAGGTTGGCTTAGGTTTTGGATGTCAGGGTATCAATGTGCATTCCGAATGTTAAGTGGGAGTCCAACCATATGCCCAGGTATTTAAAACTAGTAACAGGAGTTAGGGTGGTGTTAGCGTTGGTACTGATCTGGAGCTCAGTCACTGGAAGCTTTAAAAATGTAGTCTTGGTCCCAAATACCATTGTTACAGTCTTGTCAGTGTTTAAAAACAGTTTGCTTTGGGAAATCCAGTTTTTGAGTTTCAAAAAGTCAGACTGAAGTATGTGTTGAAGGTCAGAGGGGCTATGGCTGTGTGCATATAGGATTGTGTCATCTGCATACATGTGTATTGAGGCTTCCTTACAAGCTGTGGGAAGATCATTGATGAACATTGAGAAGAGTAGAGGCCCCAGAACAGAGCCTTGCGGGTCACCACAGGTGAAATCCAGGGGGTTGGATTTAGAGCCTGAGATGGACACATGTTGGGATCTACCTGATAGGTAGGACTGAAACCAGTTTAAAGCATGCTTCCATATTCCAGAGCTCTGGAGTTTGTTAAGCAGGATAGCATGATCAACAGTATCAAAAGCCTTAGCAAAATCTAGGAATATTGCACCATTGAGGTGACACCGTTCCATTCCACACTGGATTTCATTGCAAACTTTTAGCAGAGTAGTTACGGTAGAGTGTTTGGGGCGAAAGCCAGATTGGAATTGGCTAGGGAAATTTGTCTTGTTATAGTAATTGCTTAATTGGGAGTGGACACATTTTTCCATGACTTTGGATAGGATTGGGAGAAGGGAGATTGGCCTGTAGTTTGAGACAGTGTTTTTGTCCCCACTTTTGAAGATTGGGACAACTCTAGCAGTTTTCCAGGTCTTAGGAATATGGCCTGCAGACAGGATAGAGTTGACTATGGATGCAATTGGTTTGGCAATTGCTGGGGCACCAAGTCTTAGGAACCTAGATTGTAGTAGGTCAGGTCCACATTGGCTGCTTAGTTTTAATTTGAGGAGCGCTTGTGTAATCTCCTCTTCAGATACTGGGCGATATTGAAAATTGTGGGCAGTGTTGGGAGGGGATGGGGCTATATGGGTACTCCCAGGATGAGAACTGGTGTTATTTACATGGCTATATGCAGCTGCAATATGAAGTACATTGGCAAAACTAGACGCCCTATTAGACACAGGGTCTTGGAGCACCTTGGTACATTTGGAATAAGAGTGACACGCCAGTGGCCAGGCATTTCCTTGAGCATCACAATGGTGACAGTGGGGCTCTCACTTTTGTGGGTATTTATCAGATGTCACTAGGGATCCGTAAAGGTAATTGGGATGAGGCACTTCTAAGGAAGGAATCTAGATGGATATATACATTGGGTACCCTCTCACCACAGGGTCTAAATGAGGGATTTGTTTTCTACCCATTCATCTAGATCCATTACATCATGCCCATCACCTCTACTCCATAGTCCCTCTATCCCCCGTTCATTTGCATCCTGCATTTTAGTTACACTTCCATAATTTCCTCTGAATAGCTTCATACATGTTAGGGATTCTCAGGCTAGGATATTCGGCCTCTATGACCATGATGTATTAGTAGGAGTATTATATCCGAACATTAGGTGTCAGACGAGAGTCAGACCACTTTGATTGACACACAGCGGAACCAATCGGGAATTAGCTCTCTCTATATATACCTGACCCTATCAGGTGCCCAGGTAATAGCCTTGACAAAGCAACCAGCGAAAAGTACGTCGGCATTGACGTACTGACGACATCAGGGAGTGAAAGCATTGACTTCATGCTCACTACCCCTCTGTTTATGTAGGCGCACTTAGCGTTGTTTAGTCCTGCATCAAACAGCTGATCTGTGCATCGGCAAATGCCCAGTACATAGACTTTGGGCATAATAGACACTGAATACTGTTTTTATTTTGACTTTTTTGTGCACCTCTCTGGGGGGGGGGGGGGGGAACTTACATTCATTACGGCTCTGTATGGTGTCGAGTAGGGACGTGATCAGAGAGACACTGAGTCAGTCACGAGCAGACTGTCTCTTTGTCCAGTCACGCAGGAATATCATAACAGGAACGGCTTTTGAACGGCTGCCTGTTAAGCTACTTTAACCGTGTGCTCTTAAGTGACCAGCCACTTATAGATTGCTCACTTGCAACTTACCTTCCCTATGGCTTTGTTTACAGCATCGAGCGTGACTGGTTTGTGACCTGGGAAACACTGAGTCAGTCACAAAAAGACTGTCTCTCTGCCCAGTCACGTACGAATACCACAACAGGAACGGCTTTCAACGGCTGCCGGTAAAGCTATCTGAGTCATGGGCTGCTAAGACATCTGATCAGTCACTCATTGACTGCACACCTGTCTAAATATATTGTGTACTTGTGCTCTATGCTAAGATCCTTTGGGGTGACTTACCTCATTACGGCTCTATGTGGTGTCGAGAGTGAGTGGGGACGTGATCAGAGAGACACTGAGGCAGTCACGAACAGACTGTCTCTCTGTCCAGTCACGCAGGAGTATCATAACAGGAACGGCTTTTAATGGCTGCCTGTAAAGCTACTGAAATCGTGGGCTGTTAGAATACACGGCCAGCCACTAACAGATTGCTCCCTTGTTACTTACCTCACTGTGCCTCTGATTGCAGCATTGAGTCTGAACGGTATGTGACCTGAGAGACACTGAGTCAGTCGCAAATGAGACTGTCCCTCTGTCCAGTCACGCAAGAATACCGTAACAGGAACGGCCCTTACTGGCTGCCTGTAAAACTACCTAAATCGTGGGCTGCTAAGACACCCGATCAATTGTGCAAAAATGGTGTATAAAAAAGGCGCTAATCACCCTATAAGTGCTAGCTCAACCAAATATAAAGTGACTTTATGTAATAATAACGTGTATTAACATAAACTAACAAGTGCAGATATATAAATAAATAAAGTGTTAACCCCCTGCTTCTACCCTCTGGTGGGGTTGTCTTCACTCTTCCCCAAATAGCAGAACTTGTTTCTCACGATCCAGGGGGAGCATAAGGGAAAAAATACACAAGAAAACACGCTCTAAATGTAAATATAGGACTGGTGTTGGGAATAATCCCTATTGTGTCTTGGCTCGTATGCCTCTCCTACTCACAGGAAAATAGAGGTTTTCAGGCAGTAGCAAAACAACTCAGGTCGTGGATGAAGTGGCTGTATGTCAATTCCGTCACCAGGTAATTAGGTCCTCACCGAGAGAAAGAGAATGCGCACATAGCACAGATCAAATAGTAAAATACAATTTTATGATTGCTAAAAAATGCACACTTACAGTGTAGCCATATAAAAACAGCATTGAAGCTAAAAAAGCTTATTAGGACAACCGGGAGAATAGCTCGCGCCACCTCTCACCACACCATCCCCATCGAAAGCTCCAACTGGATCACTCGATCTTCCGACCGCTTGTGGGAGACACCGCGCCGTATCCAGTCGCTTAGGGGAGATGTCACTTCTGACATGGCTACCGCAATGGATGCAGGGTGCTAGAATGTCTTCCTCCACAGCCTCGTCACAGTCTGGGCGGTACCACTCTACGCATTTCGCCAATCGGTGATTCGGCTTCCTCAGGAGTGTCCTCTCCTGGATCACGGCAGGTATCAGAGTTTAGCAACAACAGTAGCATATTTTGCATATGATGCTTTAAAAACAACGCTAACACATTGCTGTGGTAAAAAGCCCCTTATCACTGCTTTATCGCTGGTGACATGGCTTTGCTGAATAGGTTAATAAATAAAATTGGCGTTAAACACAGATAATGCATTTTTTTCCCATTTATTGGCTACTTAGTGAATCTAGGTCTACATTCCATAGTTTAATTAAACGAAAAGCCTACTGGAGAAGCAATATGACTTGTACAGTTTTTACCAAGGACAGTTATCTTGCAGTGTAACATAAAACTGAGAAATTACAAATATATATCTGTGATTAAGTTTATGCAAAGATTAGCTTGGTTTTTCTTCCCAATGCTCAAGATGGGATTGGCAAATGAAACATAAAAACAAACACATAAACTGTGTCACATACTCAGGAAACTTTTGAGCACTTTCTAGATTCAGAAGGGGCATAGAGTACCCACAAAAAAAACAGCACATAAGACTTTTTTTTATCATAGGATAACAGGAATGTAGAAGGATTTCTAAAAATAGGACAGGTAGACAGGACCGCGGAACTAATCTTTGAGAAAAGTGAGTTCCATTACAGGCAGGCGGACAACGTAATGGGGTAATAAAACCTACTCACAAGTAATTTGACAGCATCTCCACAGTTCGGGTTGGGGGGGGGGGGTGTTGGGAGAAGACTGTATGGCCTGGGGGGGGGGGTAGAGGGGTAGGGAGAAGAATGTATGGGCCTGGGGATATGGGAAAAGAAGTATATATGGGCCCGGGGCGAGCAGAATGTATGGGTCTGGTAAAGAGAAGAAAGTATGGCCCTGGAAAAGGGGAAGAAGAATCTATGAGCCTGGGGAGAGGGTTGTGAAAGAATGTATGAGGCTGGGGAAGGGGGGAGAATAATGTATATATGGGGCTGGGGAGGTAGAGAAGGTATGGGCCTGGGGAGGGGGAGAATGTATTGGTTTGGGGAGTGGAATGATGCATGGGCCAGGGGCTGGGTAGGATGTATGGGACATGGAGGTATGGGTGTGGAGGGGAGGCGTAGGTATGAGCCTGAATAGGTGAGAATGTATAGGCCGGGGGGGGGGGGAAGAATGTATGGGCCTGGGGGGCGGGGGCGGGGACTGTATGAGCAAGGGTGGGGGGGAGGAATGGGTGGGGGGAGAATGTATGGGCAAGGGGGGGGGAGAAGAATGTATGTTCTGGGGCGGAGGGGAGAAGGTATGGGCCTGGGAAGGAAAGTATGTGTGGTCCTAGGGCGGGAATGTATGGGCCGGGGGGGGAGAGAATGTATGGTCTGTGGGGCACAAGAATGTATGAGGCTGGGGAAGTGGGGGGATGAATGTATGTATTGGCCCTGGGGGAGGGGGAGGATGTATGAGCCAGGGCCTGGCAAGAATGTATGAGCCTTGAGGCGGGGATATGGAGGTATGGGTGCGGAGTGGAGAAGGAGGTATGAGCTTGAAGGGGAGAGAATGTATGGGCCTTGGGGGGGGGGGAGAATGTATGGGCCTGGGGGAGAAGATAATGTATGGGCCTACAGGAGGGCAGAATGTATGAGCCTGGGGAGAGGGGAGAATGTTTGGGACTGCGGGAGGGAAGAATGTATGGGTGGGGGAAGGGGATAATGTATAGGCCTGGGGAGGGAGAAGAATGTATGAGGCTGGGGTTGGGTGGGGGGGAGACGAATGTATGAGGCTGGGGTTGGGTGGGGGGGAGAAAAATGTATGGGTCTGGAGTGGGAGGGGGAAGAATGTATGGGTCTGGGGGGGAAATAATGTATCAGTCTGTGGGGAGGGAGGGAGAATGTATGAGTCTGAGGGGGGGAGGGAGAATGTTTGGATCTGGGTGGGATAAAAATGTATGGGCCTTGGAACAGGACCTATTTCTATTTGAAGGTAAGTTCATTTCAGTTCAGTGTTGATAATAGTAAATGTATCTTAACATGATCGTCGCTATTCCCATCAACTAAAACTGTGCAATTTTCATTATATCTCCAGATATCATTAATAAAGCCTATTTCCAGGAGGTCATTATTGCTCACGCAGCAGCACCGGTTCTTCCAAGATAACCACCCAAAACACAAGGCATCTGCAACATTCATTAAGGACAGTGGAATCAAGTGCGTCAGAACACCTGCAGAGTAAGTAACTATATTGTGCACTATATACTATTATCTGTATAAAATAGTAATGTGCTGTTGTGTGTGTTTGTGTTATTCATGGCAATAACAATACTGTTTGTCTCTATTCTTATAGATGCTCTGATTTGAACCCCATCAAATTGGTCTGTGCTGCATGTATAATCTGTGCAAGAATGTGAAGCCTGCTGACAAAGACGAATTAGTGAAGGGGATAGCAAATTATTGGAATGTTCTGTTGTTAGGGAAAGATTACTTAAATAACTGCACAGTAGCCAAAATGATTGGTAAAGGCAAAGATGCCACTATTGTCTTTGAAAATATCAAAACACCAGTACATCCAACACCACATTTGACCCAGGGGATTTATTTGTGCAGTTCCCTGTACTGCACGCATTACCAGGGTCTAGCTCTTTATAGTAAAGCACAGATTAAAAACATACAAACATAAGAAGCTGGGGGAGCATTGTGCCACCTATCACATTCCATGACATGTTTATAGGCTCTGACATAAATTCTTGTGACCATCATGGTACAAAGAAAGCCAATATCACTATTAGAGAAAGAACTGCTGATGTGGGGAGCTTCATTAATTCTATGGATGGACCCGTATAGACTGGAGAAGTCTATTTGGAATGGAAGGTACTGAGGCAATCACAGGAGAGGTGACAAATCATTCCATATATACTGAAAATTGAAAATAGATGTCCAAAGTATTCCTACAAAACACGAAGAGAAAAATAACCCTGTGGAATTAAGGTTTTGTAATGTTATGGTTAATAAAGGATGGGGGCGGGGGGAATGGGCTATTTTGAAGTTAAGTTATATATTTCCAGTTTTTAATGAATGTTGTTATATTGTTCTACTTTTGTTTACAGCATTATAAACTGTTTTTAATACTTGTTATTCATAAGAACTTCAACATTATGTTTTTCACCCCAAAAATATTTATTAATTAAACAAAAAAAAAATATATATAAATATATATTTTTTTGTTTAATTAATAAATAAAATAACTACCTCACTCTAAACTACATGGCCCTCTTCTTTGCTGGCGAACTTACTGGAGAGGTTGGGGACCGCTTCCTCATATCGGAGCTGGAGGAGGCTCCATGTGGGGTGTGGATGCGGCCTCCTCCACCTCCTCCTCATGCTGGAGGAGTAAGATATGAAATTCTGGCTGCAGTTTAAAAAAAAAACTAAAATAATGTAATATACACTCGCCATCATTTTTGTACATACTATTGTATGAAGCAGTAATACATTCAACTGACTAAACTTTTTCATGTACAGTAGTGCAAACAGCACTTAGTACAACAAACAGACAATGATACTCACGGGATCAGTATTCAATATCTCTTAAGTCCCCATGTGGCCTCTCATAATTGCTGTACCACTCCTCCAGCCACCGTGGAATGTCCCCATCCAGCTGGTGCCAAGGAGGTCACTCCTGTTTCTTCTCGTCGCTCAGCCATAGCAGGAAGAACGTGTTAGCTCAGGTATGTTATGTCCCTCTACATAACATACAGTAATAGAAAATGTAAACACTACAATATATTGTATATATAATTTGTAAATAAACACAAATAAACACAACATGCAATTATTATAGTAATTCACTATATTCACACTTGACCATCCATATGTGGCCCAATGAGTCCCAATATTCCCACGGAAACAGCTGCCCCCTGAATTTTGGGATACTTCTGGTGGTCACGGCCGGTTCTGTGGGGCGTCCCACATGTGTGCCTGCCATCTTAGAATTAAGTAGAAATGTCTAGCAGGGCAGTGTTAAATTGTTGCTCTTTGTTAACCAAGTACAGAATAAACAAAGCAAGGGGAGGTGTATATGACCTTAATTAAGTAGTGTCTTATACAAAGCTGTCTCCATATTTCCCTTTCTCTGGATGTCCCCAAGTGTTTCTATGTTTAAAAGGTATAGTAGAGAAATATAATTTATCTTAGACCAAAACAATTGCCCACCACTGAAATCAGTTTAATTATTAAAACACCTGTTAAGTTCTTGTGCCATTCAATAGCCTCACCTATTTGGGGAGTGGGGGTCTTTTTACAATGTATTGGGGCGGAGTGGAGGTCTTTTTACTATGTATTTGGGGGGTGAGTGGGGGGATTTTTACTATGTATTGGGGGAGTGGGGTTCTTTTTACTATGTATTGGGGGGTGGGTGGGGATCTTTTAACTATGTATTAGAGGAGTGGGTGGTGATCATTTTCCATATTAAAAAATTCATTGGAGAGAACCACCGATATCATGCGCCGGTGGAGACAGCTGTGTAACCCGCTAGCGTTTCAGCTAACCCTTCCGCATACGTCACTTCCATTGTTGTATACCTCCTGCCTTGTGCGTGACCTTACTGGGGGGGGGGGGAGAGGTACTAAGTTCTACCGTGGGAGATCACCTTGAGCTCCTGGAGCCTACGGCAGATGAGGCGCTGCACTGCTAAAGATATATGTGGGGTATGAACCCCAGAAGCCTAGATCCCCACTACCATCGGTGGACAACTCAGCCCTCCAGTTACCATCAGGTATCATGCACAACACGGTCCCTGTAGGGAAATTGTCCCACAAATAACAGCTTTTTTATATCATGGGTCATACAGACAGAGACTAAATATGTGTCCGTTACATGTTGTGACCAGAGATAGACAAAACTATCCAACTTGCAGTTGCAAAAGGATTAGTGTTTTCTCCCACTTCTTACAAAACATTTTACAACGCCTCTACTAATAATGTTGCCAAATTAGTAAACTTTTGCAGAACCAGAAAGCGAATGCTCATGAAACCTGACATGCCAAATTTGGCAAAAAAAAAGATAATATATAAGGGGTCCTGTGGCTTGCTGCATTTGCTTTTGAGGCTTGGGTGTTGGTGTGTGCAGAAACAGGAGGGAGAGATGGAAAACAAATTCAGAGCGAGAATAGGCGTCAGCAGGGTTGTCACCTTGTATTGAAGGTTAACCGGAGACTTTTTGCAATTAAATTACATTTTGTACATTTTTTTTTATTCATATATTTATATTGATGAATGTAGAACTCAAAGTTCATGACCAGTGCTGCAAAGCAATAACTGGACTGTAGAGAGATACAATTTCATAACAGCTCCATGTAAATATATGATATTTGTAATCATCAGGTGTGCAGACATATGAGAACTGGACAGAGGATAAATAAATCCAATGCAACTATAAAAATTATAGTCTTCTATTAAGATAGACACAAATAACATGCTATCAGGTTGCATCCACTAGAACCGCAGATAACTGATTAAATAAAAAATGGTAGTCCGATCCTTAAGGAGGAAAAACTACACTGGGTCGAGATGCTTCACTCCAAGAGGAAAAATCCTAAACAAAAAATTCAACAGAACATCAAGTGTATCTGATACATCAGATAGTGACACTCGCTCCTATTTGGTGTCTTTTCGCTAACATGATGGAGATCAAGGATATGAAGACAGAGGCGAGACAACTAAAAGGATATACCCTCTCAGATCATATGATGACAGGGATCAGTCTATGTTTTCTCAGGAATTTAGGTCCATGGACCCAAAAAAAGGAAGAGGACACATATGTCCGGTATTACCAATGTTGCAGGTGGATGCGTCGGCAAGCACGTGGGCGGTGGTGAGCGCATGGGTGGCGGTGAGCATGGCGGATGCGGCAAGCGCGGGTGCTGCTGGAAGAGCTGGTCTGCGGAGGCTGGACGGTGGCCGGGCGCAGTCATCCTGCAATTGTGCGTTTCGTGCTGTCGAGTGAAGGAGAGGACAGCAGGGGCGGAGCCAGATTCAGAGACGTCTGTGTCCTACCTGGAAGGCTGGAAATAAGGTAAGGACAAAATTTTTTTTGGGGGGGGGGGGTGCCGAGATGAACATGGGCTGGGTGTTAAGATGATGATGGGGCATGGGGGCCAGCCTGGGGAGATGGTAATTATGGGGGGGGGGGGGATAAGATGATGATGGGGCATGGGGGCCAGCCTGGGGAGATGTTAATGATGGGGGGTGGGGGATAAGATGATGATGGGGTATGGGGGGCAGCCTGGGGAGATGGTAATAATGGGGGAGGATATAAGATGATGATGGGGCATGGGGGCCAGCCTGGGGAGATGATGATGATGATGATGATGATGATGATGATGATGATGATGATGATGATGATGATGATGATGATGATGATGATGATGATGATGATGATGATGATGATGATGGGGTAGGGGGGCCAGCCTGGGGAGATGATAATGATGGGGGGGATAGGATGATGATGGGACTTGGGGGGCAGCCTGGGGAGATGAGATGATAATGATGGGGGGTGGGGGATAAGATGATGATGATGGGGGGCCAGGGTGAGATGATGATGATGATGATGATGGTGGTTGGGGGGGGGGGGGGGAATAAGATGACAATGATATGGGGGTCAGCCTGGGAAGATGATAATGATCGGGGGCAGGCTTAAATGATGATAGGAAGGGGAAATAAGATGATAATGATTTTGGGGGGAATGGGGGCCAGCCTGGGGAGATGAGATGATGGTGGGCCAGGATGAGATGATGATGATGATGAGGGTATATTTTATATGTATTGGGGAGGTGGGGGTATATTTTATATGTATTGGGGAGGTTGGGGTATATTTTATATGTATTGGGGAGGTGGGGGTATTTTTCAAATGTATTGGGGAGGTTGGGGTATATTTTATATGTATTGAGGAGGTGGGGGTATTTTTAAATGTATTGGGGAGGTTGGGGCATTTTTTATATGTATTCGGGGGTTGTGGGGGAATTTTTTATATGTATGCGTGGGTGTCCAGTATTTTTGGACAAGCCACCTGGCAACCCTAGGCAGGAAGCATAGAACACTAAGGCGCTGCATGGGCTTACCCGCGGCCTGCGGGAGGCTCATGAAAGGAGGGACGCGGGTCAGAAAATGGAAGGCCCATGCCAGATGGGCGGCGGCCGGCGAAGGGTGGTCCAACAGACCCATGGATGGGCCTACTGGAGTCCTGCTGAAGGAGAACTGGGTATAAAGAGGAGGCGGCTGGTGGCCAGCAGAGTTGGGGGGGGGGGAGGGTGGGGGAGGCTGCAGGGGAGCTAGACCTCTTGACAGCAGAAAAGTTTTTAATGAGAGAGGGGTAGCAGATAATATGTGGTTTCCTGGGGCTGTAAAAACGATTTGCAGTTTTCTCTATTGAGTAAGTTCTAATTCTGTGCAGGTGAACACTTATACCTAAACTATTACGTGCACACAACAGAATCACTAACGAGCACTCTTCCCCTGAACACTGAAATATATTACAATGTTTACATAGAGAGGAAAAGATACAGAGGGGGGAAAGAAAAAAAATCAGAAAAGGAAAGCTGGAAGCGGAGCAAAACAGCTCCCAACTATTCCACAATGTAATTCTGTCTGGTTTACCAAGCCTCCGCCTGCATGTCTCAGTCTCTGCCTTGTGGTGGGAGGAGCTGTTCTGGAGCAGGGATGTGTAGCAGGAGACTCCTGTGAGACAGAGAGAGGATGCAGCTGCAGAGAGATTGCATGTGCTTTGCTGAAGAACCAAGGTGGCTGGAGGCAATTTGAGCCAACCACAGAAACAGCGAGGGACACAGACCCCCGGCAGGGGGTAGAGACTTAATCCTGCGCTGCTCACTTTCTCCATCTCTGCCTGCTGTGATGCTGCTGGTGGTGATGAAATCTTTCCGTGTGGACCTGCTGATCCTTACTTGCTTCTTGATCAGCCGAGGTAGGAGCTTGAACGTTTACTTACAGTACTTTCGAAGTAAGCGGAGACAGGCTGGTTGCTTATGGAGAGGTAGTGGTTACTTGGCTCAAGCTTTTGTCCATGGCAAGAGATAGATGTCTGTACATGAAATAAGAATGTTTTAGCTTACGCCACCTATACCTGTTCAGAAATATGTTTTAAATACCCTTTGACAAATGGAATGTGGTAACAAAATGACAATGCTCATCATTGTCATTCCGGTTCCACGTTCGTTTTGTACAGGTATGGCTAGGAACTTTAACATGCCCATGATGTCTCGTTCAAAGGTTTGAACATGTGTGTGCAATGAAGCACTTGATGTGAGGTTTTCAACGATCAGGAAAATATAAGAATTGAGATTCGGCCTTCAAATTGATAGGTACATTATTTTATACTGGTACCCAAATTATCATAAGCACTCCGACTGCTAATGCTTTCACTATAACATCTGTCATAGCTCCCTGCCCATGTTTTCTCTGATTCCCTTCCTTATTATCACGCGTTCAACTTTGTTCTTGTGTAAATGCAATTAGAGAGGATATGCAAAACGATAACTTGCAGGGTCACTGATTCAGGGACCAGAGAATAAGGGGAGGTAGAGATGGAGCATTGGCGAGATGCCAGAACAAGTCACCTGTTGGAATTTGTGCTTTAGTTTTCTTAGCGGAGCTTACATTTTGCCCGAAGGGAAGCACAGGCTGCTATGTACTCTGCATGCCAATGGAGGTGGCAGCAGTGGCATTGTGAAAAATCCATCAGAGGTGCCAACAGTTTGTGGGATTCAAAAATGACTAAAAAAGGTGAATGGTCTTAGTAAGAGGAAACTAAACTTTTAACATCAGATGCTTTGTGATGTCAGCACACTCTTCCTTGGCCCTTACCATCACCCCCCCCCCCCCTCCCCACCCCCTGCATGGCAGCATGGATACATTGATCCGAGGTCACTCTGAGCGCTGTGAAAAACAAAGCGCCCCGATTTGTCGGAGGCAAGCCAAGGAATCGCCACTTTGATGGATTTTATCTATTAACCATTTGCTGTCGGTGCAATATGCCAATTTGTGAAGAGTGATTTCTTTGATTTCTTTGGAAGGCTGACTGATTTTTGTTTCTGAACTAGCACTTGTAACAGGCATGTACTGTATGGTGACAGGGAAAGCAGTGTGCAAACGTGATGGAGATATTGGAAGAGGAAAGGGCAAGCTCCTGCGGTCAAACAGAAGTTCTCGGAAGCATGCTATGTTTTGTTGGATTTTTTTTTTAAAGCAAACAGTGCTGTCTGACAACTGGCTTCTTTACAGTGAGTGCAAAGGGGTCCTGCGTGACATGTGGCATTGATACAGTATGTGACAGTCACAGGAGAGACAAATTGCAACGTTAACCCTTGCAGCGCTACAAAGGGCCCTTCAGAGGTTAAACCATGTCATTTTTAGTGCAGTGTAGCTCAAATGTTTGAGCTCTGAGTTTTATGTACTGTGGGCAATTATATACGGTCTGATAATACTCACGTAGCATGGGATTGATTTCCTGATGGTAACATAACCTACTGCAGTGCCTGGTCAACATTAGGCAACCTTTAAATTCCAATGAAAAGAGTAGGTTTATATTCTCACAAAGAATGTATTTCATAAGTAAAGAGTTAATTTGGCAGAAGCACCAGCCCACTGCTGTGATTACTATAAAAGAAAAAAAATTGGAATCATGCCCCACTTGAACCACACTTCCTACTTGCATGCTTATCCATCTTTTGCAAGACCGCTGGTTTGAATTGTCATGCAGTGAGTGATCTCACCTTTGGGTAAAGAAACTAGCAGTCGTGTCTTATTTTCACATTCTGCACAACATACTTTATCTGCTCACTATCAGAGCTTACATGTTGGATTGTAAACTCTCCCTGACATGATTTGAATGTATATCAATATGTGCTTTACAGCTGGATAGCCACACTACTACTTCTGGCAAATGAGGAGGTTGAATTAGCTAAAATAAGCTTCCAATGTCAAACTCTGCAGCTCCATCTGGCAGGGAATAGGTTAAATATTGGGGAAGGCTGTGCATGCAGCTCCAAATAGGCAGTTTACTACTATATGTGGAATATTATTCTACTAGCATCACAGTATCACAATACACAGCTCCTATGTTCTCCTACTTCAGTTAGTACTGTAAGTCATTGGGGGGGGGGGGGGGGTCAGATGTGTGGAGCAATAGAAGAATTACATGATATAGATTTAGTAATATAAAAGTATCCAATTCTGCATATGTTGTTGGCATTATTTTCCACATCAATAAAAACTGCTAGATGAAACCTATATTTTCAAGAAATATCAAAGCATATACAGTAGGCCAGTGGTTTCAAACGTTTTTTTTTTGGGGGGGAGGGGTTACAGACCCCTATAATGATATTATGAACTTCTGTGGAACCCTAACCCTCTCTAATCGCATGTCTGAGATAATAAGCTTTATAAGGAACCCCCAACCTTCTCTAATAGTGTGTCTGAGATCAGATGAATTGTAAATTCTTCTGTATTTGGTACCATTTTTAAATGACCTGAAAATTACAGGGTACCCTTTAGGGATGCCCTAGAAATCCCTGTTAAAAAAACATTGATCTAGGCTGCAATCAAGTTTTCTTTGTTTGTTGTTGACATTAAAAGGCAGAAGAATACACAACTGGCAGAGCTATATGGTACTTAAAGCCATTTTTACAAACAGTACTACGCTATAAAACACCCTACGGCCAATTAAAGCAACAGGATTACAAGGTTGCTTTGGTCTTAGCACTGCTTAGTAATTGTTGCCTTTAACATCTCATAATGAACACAGATCTTTTATTAAGCCTGGTAGTAAAATGGTTACACACCTACTTTCAGCTATCATTGCACTATTGTGCAGCTTTCCCTAGACAAAGAAGGGGTTAAGTACATACTCTTAGCTGACATAGCAATGGCTGAAAGGGGTTAAATGTTGTACCATGGTCTCTTATAGCCATTGCTATTTGATGCTTCCCTGGAAGGGTGGGGGTCTAAGATTTTCTTTGAAATGACTTTGCAACACATTGCAATGCAGTTCCCTTAGGCAGAAAGGGCTTAAATTAATGTATCTAGGATACTGGCACCTATTTGCGGACCTGTTATAATTCCTTCATGTCCCAGCCTCTGGCTGCTCAGCGCCTTGGCCCCACTGTGCATTTCAGAGATGGATCTGCGAAGGTCAGACGGTCTGGACTGTGTTTCCTTTCTGAACATACAGGATGCATAGATCCGATAGCCAGCTCTTCTTATTAATATCAAATGCACCTCTTGGTTCATGCTGATCTATCGCAGCTGTTTCGGAGGGAAAGAGGGCAGAGCAGTCAGTTACAATATCTGCCTGTAGTATTAATTCAAATGTTTAGTAGTGTCAATCTCCTTATCTGTGTTAGCCATCTCTCTATCGCTCCTGCTCTCTCCCCTCTCTCGCTCTCGTTCTCTCCCTCAGATCAATCTTCTTTGGCTACCGTGTCAATCTATTTATGGACAGTGTGCTTTTACTGTAATACAGTACAGTGCCAATCTGTATCTATCTCTGGGTAGGGGGAGTGTATACACAAGGCATACAGTATAATAGCATGCCAGAGAAATGAATATGCCAATGTTTATTTTATAATATGTATGTGATCTGAAGGTTCAGGTTTAAAAGCTATTGACACAAAGGTTTGGGAGCATAGACTTTGTGGGTGTTGTACATAACCGGAAATTAGTTTACTAGGCAGCTCTAATCTGCAAAACAAGACCATCATATTCCAGGAGTTCCATATTTTTAACATTAATTATAATTTATATAAAGTATCCAATAAACACTGTGTACATAAAAGGGATACAGTTGTAATGAGTATTTGCCGTTTTAAAGCTTACAATGTACATTTTAGTACCAGAAGCATATAATGGCAAAATGATCCCCAGGGAACTCACACCGAGTGTTAACGTGGGGACAAAGCACTTCAGAGGCAAATGTCTTAACAATTTGAATGCCCCATTCCTTTGCACTATAGTGCCAACATAACTATTAAAATACCGTGACTATATTCAGTGCATAGTACTGTAGCTACGAACATCAGAATACACTACCGTGTGTTAAAAACATTTATGGATCGCAACAGCATGACGACACAGAGTTAGATTTCTTTAAAAATGTAATAATTTCAGTTTGATACATTTTGAAAGCTTTAGGTCCAGAAGAAAACCGTACTGGGGTGCAATCCTTGTCTGATCATGTGGCACATTAATTAGAGGGCTTTTGTATGAGCCTTTTGTCTGTTCATTCCACATCCATAGCAGTGACAATGACCTTGGTTAAACTATATATCTCCATATTACCCTATGGTAAACAACTACAGAAAAACCAGGGCTGCGCTTATAGTGCTGCGACGCGACGTCGCTCCGAAACAAATACATTGACTCCGTCGCAAGCACTTATAGTAAGCGCGACGGCGACGCAGCGACCAAAAATTTTGAAGGCGGGTAAATTTGATTTTTTTACAGACAGTCGCCACATGTGACTGTCTCTAAACCAATCAGATTGTGCTGCCCACCCCCTTCGTGACGTCACTGGCCTTGTCGTCAGCGACGTTGCTAAAAACCAAATTATAACTTTCGCTAATGGCGACGGCATCGGTCACGTCGCCGTCGCCAACACTATAAGCGTGGCCTAACGAATACTGTAGTTATAATATTAATAATGGCTACAGTAGTAGCACATGGGCAACTTCAATTGCATTTGGGATTCTATACAAGTGCAATTTAAAATCTATGTAGAAATGATCAGCTTTTTACAATGATGTATTTAGAATACTTACGCAAATACTGATATAGCTAGACTAAGGCCGCGCTCATGGTGGGGGCGTTGTTGTGTGCGCTCGCGCGCACTTTCGTGACTTTTACCTGATTTCCTATTGCAGTTCCTCATGTGCCCGCTGCCCCTAGCGGCGCTGTAGCACGTCGACGCTGCTACATTTTGGCCAGACAAGTCAATTTGTGATTTTGGGCTGCAGTCGCATGACGTCAGCGTCACGTGAACTGGTTCAGCCAATGAGGGCTTTGTAGCGTGTTCGCCACGCCCCCAATCGCCTCCCCAATCTCCTGCAGCCTAGTGCACACATCGCTGGGGTTGCAGGAGTGCGTGTGGTTGCGCGCACATTAGCGCGCGCCCGCACGCCACCATGAGTGCGGCCTTACTCTCCCCAGCGCTGCGGATGAAGAAGAAAAAGTCTGCGGCACTAGGGATAGTGTCTGTCGGAATCGTACTGCGGGGGGTTCATGCTTCACAATGGGAAACCCTGCAGTGTTAATCCTTCAGTGCCGTGACCACAACACTGAAGGTTAAGTCTTGCTACATTTGTATATGTCTGTGCATGATGAAAACTACTGTACATTTACATGAGCTAAGCATCTGCAATATATGACAGAATATATCAATATTAGGCAGTTGCTTGGATGTACTTACTCTGTATTCTGAGCATATTAAAAGCTATCTTTTCTCTCAATGCCAAAACAGGAAAGGCATGTTTGAGACAAAAACAATGTAGATCATTTTTTAAGGCAAAATTGATGGCTCTGGTTAACCACATGTTCTATAAAATAAGTGAAGATAATTCATTTTAATTCAGGTTTGTGCTGCAATCAATATCCTTATTACTGTATTTTGTCTTTTATGACCATAAGATTGTTAGAGAACTTCCTATAACACCAACTTTGTACAGCTGAGTCAATAATGTTGTACGTATACACTATTTATAATGTAACTTAGTTTTAGTTAATGAATAAACTGTAGCTCTAAAAATGTATTGAGTGTAAACACTGCATCTTTTCTCTTTGCTTCTCCCCTCTCCCATGGCAACCTAAGTTTTAGGCTCGGAGTGTGGATACTAATTTGTATGGCCTGAGATACCATAAGGGGTATACCTATGGCTTAGAGCCCTGCTGCAGGGTAACTAAGCTCATGAGTGCCTTTTTCCTCCAGGTCTGTCGAGCCTTCCTCTTAATCCTCCTATGTGGTCCAATTGTATAGGCCCATATATATATTAAGTGGTGTTATTCCATAAGACACCTTCCAACACCTTATGGGGTAGCACAGCTTAGTAAATATGGCCCAATATGTTTGTTGAATGGGGAGATCAATGCAATACACATTTTTTTATAAAGAATAGCGGATTGCACCTGCTAAGGGAGCAGCCTAAAAAATAATGTATAACAGACACATTTCAGCAGTGAATATGTTATCCTAGTGTCTACAATGTGGGTAACCATTGTTTTCATGCTACACAGATAGGCACATTTAGTAGTAGATGGGGATAGAAGATGGTGTTAATGAGAATACCTTATGGCAACTGAACACATTAGTGTGCTGTGACTGAAAAATAATAGCAAGGACATATCCTCTGTCTTAATATCTACTATAATTAGCTTTTTAAATAGCTCTAGCAGCATATGCAATGTTGTAAAACTATTCACTGTCCCTAAGATCTTACAATCTAATGTTGGTACTTGATTCCTATTACATCTGCTAAGAGTTCGTAGCTGTCAGAACCAAAAACCGTGAGTGCAAGTCACAAGCATACGAAGCCATAACACAATGTTCTTCCTACCGGGATGAGACGGAAAAGAAAATTGATGCTGTCTTCTAGAGACTCAGACCTCACTCATATTTTTTCCTTAGCATCTCATCTTATTTTCATCTCCTTTGTATAGGGTCGAAGGCAGAGTGTGTCCAAAACAGAAAAGAAAAAAGAGGAGAGAGATAAAATGAAAGATCAGATCAAATAGAGACTGGGCGAGGAGAGAGGAATGATGAGAAAGAATTGAAAAGAACAAAAAATGAGAAGACAATGAGAGAATCTGGAAACAGTAGGAGATAGGGGTACAGTATAAAAGAAGGAAGGAGGCATAACATCAGGAGACAGATATTCGGAGTGTAGGAGAGTGATAGTTAGAGTAGGATATGATTTGGAAGATAGTGCGGAGAGAGAAAGGCAAAAGAGGAAAATGCTAATATTGGACTGTGGGAACATACATTTATTCAGTAGTGTATTAGCAAAATAGTTACTATGAATCGAAGATTGCTATTGAAGTTGTCAAATGGATGAATTGTCAGAATTGCACACACTTAATATTAAACAACTGCATTAATAATGCATAATTAACATTGAACATGTTCATGAATATTAACATTGTCACTGGCTTCATTGGATTGTATTATAAATGGTAATGGTTATTTAACCAATGTGCTCAGCTGCAAAATAGGGACAAAAATGTACAGTGCATTATTTACCAGTTCAATGGAGCAATCTGAAATGAATGTCATCAACACTGCATCATTTCAATGCATTACCTGCACACCTGTGCCCAATCAAATTAGCCATGAAGCTTTTGAATTGTGGCTAGGTATGAAGTCTAGTGGTTTGACCACTTGTTGAGTGTTTGTTTTATGCTACATGCTAGAAGTCAAACAGTCAAAACAGGACATAGACGTCATAAACAAACACAGTTATATATGTTGATAGTGAGGTGCCTGTCCTGTTTTGGCAGTTACATACGTGATGTTTACTGGTTTTCACCTACTTTGCAGTACACCCAAAAATCTATGCTTACTATGGATTTTACTATTTTACTTTTGTATTTTCTGATCGTAGCCCATGCAGTGTCCCAATACTAATACTATAAAAAAATAAAATAAGAGATGCCTGCAACACATTTCTATGAAAGGATTGTTATACAAATGCTTGTTTCTCAGCAGATCTCTCTGCGATTCAAATAGTTAAGAAAGGACTCTGACGAGGTTTATTTACAAACAGAAACCTCCTGATGGCAGCAGTGGCTGCATAAGAGACAGGAGACACTGGAGAATACGGGAGGAATTTGAACACATACTGTACTACTTACAGGGGTGCAGAAACTGGGGGGCGCCCCCCCCCAGGGGGGCACTGGATTTTTCAGGGGGGGGCGCTGTGGTTGCAGAGGCCCCGCACTCGTCCCCACTGCATTAAAATTAAATGCCGGGGGATCGCGTGAAGCCTCTGCAACTCTACTTACTGTGATCCAGATGGCAGGTGTGACGCATCGCTACGGCAACGCAGCATCAATTGATACCAACCAAAAAGGTAAGGGGGCGCGAGCAGTGAAGGAAGTAGGCAGGGGGCGCAGCTTCAAAAGTTTGTGCACCACTGTACTGCTATAATTAGGGAAGGAAAAGAATCAGTAACAGAGGCAAAAACAAACTAAGCAATTGCTTTTGCATTTACAAAAATCTTTTTGAAGCCCATTAGCTGCAGGAGTGGCCAGCAACGCTTTGCAAAGCAAGGTGTTGCAGGTCCCTCCGGCCGTGTCAAGGTTAAACCACGGAAACCAAGGACCCAGGTCATTATTTTGAACTACTTCGGTGCAAGAGGGGCATCACGATGCATTGCAATAAAGGGGGTAACTGTAGACTATTTAAATTGCACTTGGGAACTGTGATAAAATAAAAGAACGTTGGCATGTACAGTACATGTAACACATTCTGGGGTCTATGTGTCAAATTCTCGCAGGTGGCAACAGATTTACCATGCGCTTCTATAGGATACAATGAGATTTTTAGCTTTGATATATTTGTCCATTTTTTTGCCCCAGTTTTGCTCAATTTTTGCAGCTGTGAGACGTTGATACATTACCCCTCCAATATGTTTAGACCTTTCAAAAAAGTAATGCTCTTAACTCTGAGCAGCACCACAACACTTGCCATACACCAGATGTGGTCCTGAAGTGGCGCCTCATAATCTATTGCCATATAATCATTCCCTATGACTCCTATACTGCTACGTATAAATCCTCATATTGCTACATATAACTACTCTGTATAACTCCTATTATTTCCCCATATAACCTCTCCCTATAACTGCTACTATTGTCCCATATAACTTCTTTGTATAACCTATGGTGATCTTTCTCCCCCTCTCTCTGTCCTCCTCTCTCTCTCTGCGCTGATCTTTCGTCCCTTCTTTCTATGTGCTGATCTCTCCCCCCCTCTCTCTCTCTGTGCTGATCTCTCACATTTTCTCTCCCTCTCCCTCCCTCCACTGTTCCCCTTCTTATTATTGTTCACACTCTCTCACTGCCCCATCTCTCACTGTTCCCTCCCCTTTCTCTCAGTTTCCCCACTCACTCTCTCTCTGTCTCTTTTTGTCTCTAACTCACTGTTCCTCGGTCTCTCTCACTGGTTCCCCCTCTATCTTGAACTGTTTTCCCTCCCTTATCTCTCACTGTTTCCCCCACCCACTCTCCATCTTCCCAACCCTTCCCCCATGCTCAGTCTTCCCACCTCACCTCTCTTACTTTCCATGTCATTCCCCAATCTTATATCCGCCCTCGTTTGTAGCTCCGACCCCATATGCTCCTGCAACAGGCCACAAGTTGAAAGGGAGGAAGGGACCACGGAGAGAGGAATTTGGGGCGACAGGGGAAGTTACTGTGGGCTCCATGTGGTCTGCCTGTTGGCCACCAGTGCCGTAGATTTGACCATATGTACTACTGTATTTAGGAGCTTGTTACAGATTTTTTCTAACCTCGCACACGTTACCGTGCGATTTCACTAACGCAAGTTTTAATACGTTAGTCAAAATCGCACAATACAAACAGAAGAGGCGCCGTGAACAAATTGTGCAATTTGCAAGGTGTTGCAATTTGTTCAGAATAATGAGCGTTACATCTGTACCTTCATGAGTAAAGGAAAGTGCGGCAGTACAAAGTTATGGTGATCGGCACTGAGTTATAAAGCAATGTTAAGAACCTTCAAAATAATATATGAGTTTTGATTTCCTCTGGCTACTCTTTTTGCTTTGATATCACTGTGTTTTCAACAAGAGTTGGCACAGACAAAACACCCCTCGGTTGTCCTCCCTCTATCTTTTATGTCTCTTTGATAAATGTAGGAGGGGAAAACATGACTGAGAAATACTTCACTAATAAAAGGTGGAGTTTTCCCTGCTCGTTTCTCCCCCCCCCCCTCCCTCACACTACTGTACACAAGATTGCCACCTTCTACTGTAGGCTAACCTGGAGATAAAAATGTAACATTTAGTGCTTACCTTCAGCGACGGCCCCCATGCAACTCTCATCAATATGGCTGCACGGCATCAAATGGCACCGCATTGCCATGACAACGGGATGTTATGTGCCGTCACATGGCGTCAAGTTACCATGACAATGGGATGCCTTATGGCGCAATGTCACATAACGTAATGTTGCCATGGCAACGTGGCACTGCGTGATGTCACGCAGCGTCTCATTATAATGGCAAAGAGTGTCACGTGATGCTGTGATGTCACATACAGTAGCATTACTTGTTGACATGGCAACGCGGCTCCATTTGATGCCGTGCAGCAATATTAACAAGAGTTGCAGGGGGTGATGCCAGGTGGATGCCGGAGTACTCGCCACCCGGAGGTTAACAAGGTAAACCCGTGGCCCGGAGATACGTCGCCAAAATCCGTAGTCTCCGGGTCAAACCCGGAGTGGTGGCAACCCTAACTGTACAGCAGGACTGCCAACAATATATATATTTATTCTCATGCTTTGGCTCCCGAAAAATCCTTAAAAACCCTGCCTTACAATCTTCATTTTCACACTTTACAAAAAAAAACCCTTGTACTCTCACAGACCTCCCCTCTTTACTCACAGACTCCCCTCCCCCCTCCCTACAGTACTTGCACAGATCCCCCACAGCCAAATAATTAGGACTTTTGACCTTACCTCTGTCAATTAGATGGCAAAAGGTAAAAAAAGTTCCTGAAGGAAGCAGCCAGCTCTTCCTATGTACAGGCGGAACTTCAGGCTATGTGAATAATAACTTTATTTCATATACCGTAGTGCTTTTTTCCCCAAAGGGACTCGAAGCGCTTCGCAATTACAGTATAGTGCACGGCACGCACCACATAGGAATTTTACAGCCACAGTTCCTGCGCAGATGAACTTACAATCTATGTTTTAGGTGACCGAGGCAGGGGGATAAAGTGACTTGCCCAAGGTCACATGAAGGTGATACCAGGAAACCTGGTTCAAATTCAGTGATGTTGTTCAGAGTCAGTGTCTTTACTCACTGAGCCACTCCTGTCATTCACTGCCAGGTTCACGATTCTTGTGCCACACAGACTGCGTCTGTCTCCTTTGTGACGGTAGTTCTGCTGTGTAGGATGTTGTCTATTTCTACATCTAGTTTTTCACTGCTCACTGATTTTTTTTTTTCTAATGTATTTTATTCCTGAAAAGTGAGCCTGACACTGTACCTACATTAAAAAGGCTGCTAATCCCCTCTCACTTAGGGACATTAGTAGACCTCAAAGAACTTTATCTGAGGAGATTAAAAAATACTTTTTTTTTTATTATAGCCGTTTGTAAGCATGGAAAACAGTCTGCCGAGTATAGTGGAGAAAGTGAGAATAACTACTGTTTTTGGGCACTTGTAAATCAAAATTAAATTCAAATAAAATACAGCTAGAAAAAAAACCCTAAAAAATAAATGAAATAAGGTTGGTAATCTGCTTTGCAGTGCATCACATTGAGCTCATTTTCAAAATAGGTCATATTGGTGGGAACAGTACTATTAAGATGCCCATTAAAATGCAATTAGTAAATAATTCCAAATAAAAAAAACAGCCTGGTATTTGCTTTTTAGCAATGCTGAGATTTGTTTAACATTTTCCTTGCCCTGTGGAAATACCAAGTACATCATGGGTTAAGGTGCACCAGAGACCCTATTGACCTACCAGGTATGTCGTAATTAGGGATGGGTGGAACAGTCCAAATCTGTCCTGATCTCTCGCCCCTTTTCTCTCTGTGCTGATCTCTTTCTCCTCTGTGTGTGCTGATCTCTTTCTCCTGTGTGTGTGCTGATCTCTTTCTCCTCTGTGTGTGCTGATCTCTTTCTCCTCTGTGTGTGCTGATCTCTTTCTCCTCTGTGTGTGCTGATCTCTTTCTCCTCTGTGTGTGCTGATCTTTCTCCTCTGTGTGTGCTGATCTCTTTCTCCTCTGTGTGTGCTGATCTCTTTCTCCTCTGTGTGTGCTGATCTCTTTCTCCTCTGTGTGTGCTGATCTCTTTCTCCTGTGTGTGCTGATCTCTTTCTCCTATGTGTGTGCTGATCTCTTTCTCCTCTGTGTGTGCTGATCTCTTTCTCCTCTGTGTGTGCTGATCTTTCTCCTCTGTGTGTGCTGATCTCTTTCTCCTCTGTGTGTGCTGATCTCTTTCTCCTCTGTGTGTGCTGATCTCTTTCTCCTCTGTGTGTGCTGATCTCTTTCTCCTCTGTGTGTGCTGATCTCTTTCTCCTGTGTGTGCTGATCTCTTTCTCCTCTGTGTGTGCTGATCTCTTTCTCCTGTGTGTGCTGATCTCTTTCTCCTCTGTGTGTGCTGATCTCTTTCTCCTCTGTGTGTGCTGATCTCTTTCTCCTCTGTGTGTGCTGATCTCTTTCTCCTCTGTGTGTGCTGATCTCTTTCTCCTCTGTGTGTGCTGATCTGTTTCTCCTCTGTGTGTGCTGATCTCTTTCTCCTCTGTGTGTGCTGATCTCTCCTCTGTGTGTGCTGATCTCTTTCTCCTCTGTGTGTGCTGATCTCTTTCTCCTATGTGTGTGCTGATCTTTCTCCTCTGTGTGTGCTGATCGCTTTCTCCTCTGTGTGTGCTGATCGCTTTCTCCTCTGTGTGTGCTGATCTCTTTCTCCTATGTGTGTGCTGATCTCTTTCTCCTCTGTGTGTGCTGATCTCTTTCTCCTATGTGTGTGCTGATCTCTTTCTCCTGTGTGTGCTGATCTCTTTCTCCTATGTGTGTGCTGATCTCTTTCTCCTGTGTGTGCTGATCTCTTTCTCCTATGTGTGTGCTGATCTCTTTCTCCTATGTGTGTGCTGATCTCTCCTCTGTGTGTGCTGATCTCTTTCTCCTCTGTGTGTGCTGATCTCTCCTCTGTGTGTGCTGATCTCTTTCTCCTCTGTGTGTGCTGATCTTTCTCCTCTGTGTGTGCTGATCTCTTTCTCCTCTGTGTGTGCTGATCTTTCTCCTCTGTGTGTGCTGATCTCTTTCTCCTCTGTGTGTGCTGATCTCTTTCTCCTATGTGTGTGCTGATCTCTTTCTCCTCTGTGTGTGCTGATCTCTTTCTCCTCTGTGTGTGCTGATCGCTTTCTCCTCTGTGTGTGCTGATCTCTTTCTCCTCTGTGTGTGCTGATCTCCTTCTCCTCTGTGTGTGCTGATCTCTTTCTCCTATGTGTGTGCTGATCTCTTTCTCCTCTGTGTGTGCTGATCTCCTTCTCCTCTGTGTGTGCTGATCTCTTTCTCCTATGTGTGTGCTGATCTCGTTCTCCTGTTTGTGCTGATCTCTTTCTCCTATGTGTGTGCTGATCTCTTTCTCCTGTGTGTGCTGATCTCTTTCTCCTATGTGTGTGCTGATCTCTTTCTCCTCTGTGTGTGCTGATCTCTTTCTCCTCTGTGTGTGCTGATCTCTTTCTCCTCTGTGTGTGCTGATCTCTTTCTCCTCTGTGTGTGCTGATCTCTTTCTCCTCTGTGTGTGCTGATCTCTTTCTCCTCTGTGTGTGCTGATCTCTTTCTCCTCTGTGTGAGCTGATCTCTTTCTCCTATGTGTGTGCTGATCTTTCTCCTCTGTGTGTGCTGATCTCTTTCTCCTATGTGTGTGCTGATCTCTTTCTCCTCTGTGTGTGCTGATTTCTTTCTCCTCTGTGTGTGCTGATTGCTTTCTCCTCTGTGTGTGCTGATCTCTTTCTCCTCTGTGTGTGCTGATCTCTTTCTCCTCTGTGTGTGCTGATCTCTTTCTCCTCTGTGTGTGCTGATGTCTTTCTCCTCTGTGTGTGCTGATCTCTTTCTCCTCTGTATGTGCTGATCTCTTTCTCCTCTGTGTGTGCTGATCTCTTTCTCCTCTGTGTATGCTGATCACTTTCACTGTGCAACTAACTCTCTCTGGCTCTAATAAAGGCAATCAAAGGCTGCATACAGTATATCAGATCCTTACAAATCTATCCGAAATGGATTGGCCTCTGAACAAAAAGATCCGAAATATGCGGATTGGGCTTTTTGAGAGTGATCCGCGGAAATCCGCAAACCAAAAGAACCAGCCAATCTGAGGTGGACCATCTCTGGGCCATAATATTAATGCTCTTTTCGGAGCTGATACTGCGTTTAGCCCTATTTGCCAATATAAATTGACATCTGAATAATAGTAATTTTGCCCATTACATCACTCAAAGGTGGTTGTGACCATGTTATAGCTACCGAAATGATCACATGGGTTGCTTCCACACTTCTGGCATTGAAAAGGTTAAGAAAGACAATTAGTTAAATGATTAGCCCACCTATTGAAGGGGTTTTATTTTGTTCACCGCCCAATATTTTCTGATTTTCCTGATGGTACTTGAAAACGTGGATAATTCCTCATGTATTTCCTGACACACTGAGCAGCATGTAATACGGTAGCTTATTTTAGGGACATGTTTAATGAAAATACAGGAGATTGCTTATACTTCAATTGACTTATATTTGGTTCGTGACCCATATAAAGACATTTCATTGAAATATCCTGACTGCAAATGAGATCTCGGTAGACCAGTAATGATAAAAATACAGTAAGTCAGACTTTCTCACAATGAGAGGGACCTAACAGGTCTGCAAAATCAGCACAACACTGTTGTTAGGAGGGTGGTCCCATGACAGTCGATTGAGTCAAATCTTTCCTTAAAGAGAATTAAAGACTTCAGCTTGTGCTTTATTTTCACAGGACCAATTGCCATGTTTTCTGTAGAGATCAGAGAAAAAGTATACATGTCCCCCCTGCTTTCCTTGTTTGTCTTGGTTTGGGAGGGGGGAATTGAGTTTTGCCCTCAACTTGATAGTACAGTATTCTGTGGCAGGATTGATACAGAAAAGTGAAAGTCAGAAGTCAAGATAAATAAAGTATTATTAGTAAAACAGTGACCGTGCCAAATGGGGCATTATCGTACAGACTCCATTTGAAATCAAAGGGAGTTAGTGTGCAATAGTGCCCTGATCAGCACTATCAATGAAAACCCCCATAGACTCAAATTTACTAAGGATGAAAGGAGTTAGGAGTGAGCACTGCAAAAAAATCCGGACTGGAGGCGGGTTAAAAAGCAATGACATTTATTGAGGCATGTAGCCTAAGGAAATACACTCACAGCACGCTCCTCTGACGGGTTTCGTGCTGTAAGCACTTGGTCAAAAACTCTTTGACCAAACGAAACGCGTCAGAGGAGCGTGCTGTGAGTGTATTTCCTTAGGCTACATGCCTCAATAAATGTCATTGCTTTTTAACCCGCCTCCAGTCCGGATTTTTTTGCAGTGCTCACTCCTAACTCCTTTCATTGTTTCTATCATCGTGGGAGCGACGCACGCCTTCAGGAACAGATTTATTCAAGATTGACTGTCTACATCAGTGAGTACATTTATGTTTACCTTTGCTGTAAGTGGCCAGTGTGGGACATTATCTAGGCAGCTGGTGGATTACATAGGAGGAGGGTAAGGGAGAGCGTCTTATCAGGGGGTACTCTATTCTTAGCATTTATTCTACCCCTGTTCCCCCCTCCTCCATCCACCCCTTTCATTCTGCCAATTGTCCGGATACATTATGGAGCCTGCTTACAGCCATGTATAGCTCATTATAGCATCTGTTTCCTTTCTGAACATTATCATCATTGATTTATATAAATTGGATCTTATCATACGGAGGAGTATTAGCAGCACCCCGTGGGTGTCTTTCCCCATTTCTCAAATTTACTAAGCAATGCTTAGTCATACAGTAAGTCACCTTGTGGCCAATTCATGTGATTTTGGCCTGTAAGATCCTGGCCTGTAAGACTGTGACTACAGTACAGTATGTTGAATGCTATCAGCCTCTGTGCCTAAGTGAATAACCCCAATCATTTGGTCTATTTTATGCACCATGAAATGGTGTGGGGGTGGTAAGTGCTGTGCTACATTCCCTGTTGCTGATGCAGATGTTCATGGTTTTTAAGGTGTACCGTATATCTCAAAAAAATAGCATCATGTACAGAATCAATGAAAAAGAAGATATGTATATTTTAGGGACATTGAAAGGGAGCGTCAGTCTATGTCACTGTCACATGATACATTTTTTAGTTTTATATTCTAATAATTAAAAGTTGTGATAATTTTATGTTACTAAGGGCTATATAAACTAGCATAGCTACTGTGTACAAATAACACAGTGAGAACGACATGCAGGCAAATTATAATCCCATTATCTACAGCCGCATTTTCCCATGAAGATACTGTATTGGTGTATATTTGCATATTATTTTATTAGATGGTGAGCACTTGATTCAAATTGAAATGACTTGAATACATCGGAATATTAATGAGCAATTTCTAGAGCTGCCACCCACAGTTGTGTGTGTTTAAAAAAACAAAAAACAGCTGTGATTTTTTTTCTCTCAATTGAATTTTTCAGAGTTTGTATATAAAGCTATTAAGCAACCACAACAATATTTCAAGTACACTGATCCCACCTTTGCCCTCCACAAAAACGATGGGATAATGATTGCATGTGATGTGTAGGTGTAATAAATTGTACCAATAAGCTGCTCCTACAGTTCAGCTTTAGGGCAGTAAGGAACCCAAGAGTTTCCAGTAGTAAGGGCAAGGAGAACCTACTTTGCTTAGATAATATACAGTAACTATCACTACTACACAGAGTGGGTTATTCATGGAACTGCGATAGTGCCTATTGGGGCACTATCGCATGAAAGCTGCCATTGAAGTCAATGGTTCCCCCAGTTACACTATTGCATTTTAAAGAATAAACCTCAGAGACTCCAGTGGCACTGGTAAGCTGAGATTCAACAGCATCTCCTGGCATAACATATGATATACTATACAATATACAACATTTTTGGGATACTTACCATTTGCAGGTTCAAAACGTGCAGAAGGGGAGCAAAAAACAACACTATATTCATGATGACATAATAAAACATTGAATGCAATGAGACATACTTATTGATAAATCTAGTGCTTTTCTCCAACACCAGATGATTTCTGTAAACCTCTCAAGTATTTGCTTGTAGTTGATGGCCAAGTGTCTTAAGCAAAGCCACTTTGGCTATTAGGGCTTTGAGGAATTATTGCTGAAACGGAAACTAGTTCATACATGCAGTTTGTTTTGTTTATGTTACTTTTAATTGCAATAGATTTTTCTTAGCTGGCTGTCAAAGAGAAAATGTAGGTGCACTGTCTTTTTCCAGCTTCCAATGAATAAAGCAGAGAAAATTCCCTTATTCAAAGAGGAAAAGCACAGAGGTACAATTTTTTTATATTATTTCATGGCGCCCAAGTAATCAATTAGTAATTCTGTCCATGTTTTCGAATTTACAAATTATTTGTGATCTTGGAGCTCAAGTCATGTGACCGTTTTCACCAAGGTTCGACACGTTTGTTTCAACCCTTCAGATCTTTAGCCAAAAGGCTGAATGTCTTCTTCCGTAGTTTCAGATCATCCCCAACTTTGTCCTTTTAGGCCAAAAATCAAACGAGACGTGTAGGCATGGTTTTCAGAAGAAAGAAGAATTTTGTTACCTGTTCCGGATCTTCAAGGGGGATGGCGTTGGATTGACTTTGATGATATCGCGGTACGAGTGCTTGCAGAAACGCCGAGATTTGGAGGGTAAACGCCTCTAAAGGTAAGAAAAATATTGAATGTATGTAATTTTGTTTTTTTTACAGGTTTTTTTATTGTATTTTTTCTTTTTATGTTTGTGATTGCACATTGACTGATAATGTATCAATTTGTGTTAGGGTACAGATAAATACAGTGACAGCCAATGCATTTATTGGCAAATGCTTGTTTTGAATTGATTGCAATTTTTTATATTTGTTTTTATTGTTTGGATTCAACTGTTTGGAATTTGGATGACTTGTTTTTAAGTACATTTTAGGATTGGTTAGTATTTTAAATTAATTGTTTTATTGGCTACTGGTTTAAAATCATTAATTGTTTTTTGGCTAGGGTTTCAAATTAATTAATTGTTTTGTTGGTTAGTGCTTTTATTTATTTAATTGATTGGTTAGCTAGTGCTTTTATTTCTTGAATTGGGGGGGGTTAGGTGCTTGTTTATATCTTTTATATTGTTTATTTTTGTCCTTCATGCTTTTTTATTAGGGTGACCATTGACTGCTATAGTGGCTTATCATGCCCATATTATATGGGTATGATGTACCACTATGCCAATCAATGGATACAGGGTGGGTATAATGGTCCCAGGGGGGGGTGGTTAGGCCTCCCGGGTGGGTAGCGGGGGACTGGGGTTAACCCTTTAATTACTATAGCGGTTATTAACTGCTACGGTGATTAAGGGTTTAGGGGTCATTAGATTGTGTTTTTTCTTTTAATCTTGCTGGCATTGGAGGACATGTACCTGCAGTATCCAGATGAGGATGCCCTCACGATGGCAGGGGTAAGTAGAAAGGTTTATTTACTTTATTTATGGTGTCTGGCTACTGTTTTATTTAATAATGGGCAAATAAGCTATTATCCATATCTGGATAATAGTTATTTTGCCAAAAACTGTACTGTATGTGTTGGTGGGGGCGGGAGGAGGGGGGTGTATGAGTGTATTTATTTCAATGTATTCCACATTTTTTTTTACCACAGGATTGGTACTGCAGGCCAGCGGAGACCACCTGAGGACCCCTATACACCCGCGGGGACCACTCGAGGGCCCACAGACACCGCGGGGACCACCTGAGGACTCCTGGAAACTCGCGGCCTCTGGTATCAATCATGTGGGGGTAGAGGAGGTGGGTATTAGTGTTTATTGTGGGTATTTGGCCCTTGGTGGGTAGCGGGAGGGTTTAACCCCTTCATTGCCTTAGCGCAGAGCTTTCCAAACTGTGTGTCGCGACACATTAGTGTGTCGACTGCAGTGTGTAGGTGTGTCACGCGAACGTAACATGAAACCTCTGAGTGGTGCGGAAACTGGGGGGCGCATGATTTTTTATTGGGGGTGCGGGTGGTTAGGGCCACCAACAGGGGGTTTGCTGGGCCGTGCGCCGTCCCCTAGACAAAACTTGTCACCACATGGTGACATGCGCATGCTGGGGAAAATAAATAAATAAAAATCCCCCCACCTGACTGGTTGGCGCGCAGCCAATCTCTATCCGAGCAGCACATTGAGGAGGCACCTTTTCCTGCATGGAGCGAGTAAGGCAAGTACAGCTTGCATACATATACATATACAAAGGAGTAGATAGAAGACATCCTTGAGCAGAACACAAGAGTCGGGCGAGAAACTGGGCTAAGATGTAAGGAGGGGCAGAAGAGTGTATATCCTTCAAATTGAGGAGGAGAATTTTGTAAATGATACAGAGTTGTATTGGAAGTCAGGAGAAGGATTTCAGCAGGAGAAATGCTGAGACAGACTTAGGAGAGAGTAAAATGAACATCAGAGTTTAGGAAAAGGGATACAGGTGAGAGGCAGGAAGGCCGGACAGTAGAAGGTTACAATAGTCAAGACGGGAGAGAACGAGGGCCTGCATTAGAGGGACAGAGGAAAGGGCGTATCTTTACAATGTTACAGAGGTAAAAAAGACATTGTGCATGTGAGAGGAAAATGTGAGGGAGGAGTCAAATGAGACCCCTAGGCAGCGTGCTTGTGATACTGGGTGTATGATCATACTGTCAACAGTATTGTAGTAGGCGGCTGTAGGACCAAGCTTTATACGAAGTATCAGAAGCTCCATCTTGGACATGTTAAGAGTGAGTTGCCGGAGGGTCATCCAGGATCATATAGCAGAAAAACTTGTGAAGACTATTAATTATAGCTATAGAAAAAATCTAAACTGCTTGTTTAGAAATGAGCACATAAACACACCATAGTGCCCCCAAAATCTTTTTCATATATCACATTAAATAATTACACTTAATAAACTGAAGATACATGTAATGTACAGTGTATGACCAATTAGAATGAGAACAGGATCCTATTAAGCTCCATATATAGTAGTCTTATGGATTGAAATATCAGAGACGGTACAATACAAATTGAGAACATAACCAATGCATTACTGAGTTAATGTTCTTGTATGTTTCTGCTATTGATGTCAAAATCAATATTAGAGTGCGTTTATGTAAAAATCCATGAGGTTTATTGTATAGGATTGCAGAAAACCATAGGGATGACTCTGTTTTATGAAGGTGTGAGCATGTATGTTTTTCTAGGGCTCTGTGGTCTAATCCTGGTCATTTTAAGTACTATGATCTAGTCAGATTGACCTTTAGGTAATATAAAACCTGCAATGGTTGAGCAAAACAAGCTATTACAAACAATGTTACTAGAACAGCATTAGATCACTTCTGTCTTCCAAGGGCCCAGTGGCAATATTCCTATAGTACAGCACCCAAAGAGAATAAGGCCTTTTACGCCTTATTGGCATGCATGCAACAGAGCTGGTGGTATCGTGCGCGCCTGCTGCAGAGACGATCCCTGGCCTGTTGGATCTGGAGGAGGAGACGTGAAGCTTCCAAGATCAGCTGTGATTCACAGTTCTTTCCTTAAGGAGGCGTGCCTGTGACGTCACGTTAGCGGTTTGCCCCCATTGGCTAAACCATGCACGTGACCCAGCCATCGCGCGACAAAATGAAAACATTTTGTCTTGCGAAAAATCAGCTGCGCCGTCGCTCTTGTGCATGAGTGTGTGCGCTCTATGGCCGTCCCCATTGACTCACGCCCTTTTGTTTGCGGCACGGGCGACGTCACAGTTCTTCTGTGTATGAACGATGCATGCACCTACTCTTACTGTATTTTAGAATGAGGAACAAGGTTCATTATGGTCAGATCTTTATTCAGAGTTTACACATACAAAGTAAATAAAAATAAATTCTTGGATGTCACTAACCCTATCAGCTGGCTCTAATTTAAATCCATGGTTTGTGACAGATACTTTCATTAGTGATAGATTTTCCTGTATAAACAGAACGCATTTACCCAAAACTCTGTTTCATACCATGGGCCTCATGCAGTAAACACCGAAAAGCCGTTTTTCGCAAAAAATACCTTTGCAATTCAATAAGTGCCGATAAGCTGCCGAAAACACAAAAAAATCGGCATTTTTTTTTGCCGATATTTGCGCAGCAAAAAGTGGCGAATCTCTCTCTGCTGCAGGCTGATCTTGGCAGGGGACGTCTTATCGGCAGGTTATCGGCAGGCAGACCTTATCGCCACCAGCAACCTGCCGTGTTTTGAAATGTTGCTCTTGCAGGGATTCGGCCCTTCCTGCATACTGTGAGGGCAACACGCCAAAAACATGCCAAGTTTGAACCCCTGCCGAGAGTTCTTTTTCGGCGCTTACTGCATGGAGCCCCATAGAGCATATTAAACAGTGAAATTTGATACATTGTTAATGCTCATTGCTAGCTATGTTGCATTCCATATTATAACCATTACCCTAAGACTTACAACAAAAATATGTGCCTGGTCACTTTCACCTTACATTTATTTTTTTAATAACATTTTTACCTTAACTCATTGCTGTTGATCTTCATTGTTGGCTCTGAAGCACTCTGATACCGTTTAAACACCACTAAATAAACCCTACTTAAGGGCAAAAAATCCTGGTTTGTAAATCACTAAGGATTAGCATGTAATGGGGGTATCCTTTATGGCAAAGTAGTTTTTGTGGAGCTAAGTACAATAAAACTTAATACCATAAAAAAATCCCCCTAAACAAAAAATTATTATTTCATTTTTATATTTATTTTGCTCATTATAAACTTGTAAAGAACGGCCTTGCAGTTCTGTTCAGCCATGAACAGTTAACTTCATATAAATGATGAAGTCGCTAGAAGTGTGGGGCCACAAGAGGGAAAGTGCTAAAAATGACACCCGCTGCACTTGCAGTCCCCAAATTAATTGATCTGCATTAGGAAGTGGGGGTAATGATGCTGGAAGCTGTTACATGCCACTGGAAAATGAATCAGCAGCAGAACAAGGCCCAGAGTCCAGGGAAAAGGTGTGTGTTGGTTTTTAAGAGATAAACAGTAAGAGGGAAGGAAATCGAGGAACTATGTTTGAGAAACGATGATTTACGTATAAGAGAGTGAAAAAGAACGGCATGTGATAGAGACGACAAGACAGTGAGAGTAACCAAGTGGGATGAAGTGTATGAAAAAAAGAATGCAGAAATCGTAAAAATTGTGAAACTGAAATAAAATAAAGTGTGACAGACAAAAGTATCTGAATAATAAAACATAAAAGGCTAATAATAATTTGTGTGTGAACAAAGATCCTTAAATGAACACTGTGGAAAACATATATATCAGATCCGTTAAGCTCATCCCTAAACCCACAGGAAAATTCTTTGTAAACATGATCCTCTGCACTTCTGACTTTCTTAGCAAAGGGGCTTTGCAGGAGTGTTGTTACCTTTCGACAGTCTAATAAAGGGAATTATCTGATGGTAACCCAATTACTAGAGTTCCAGAAGTCCTATACAGTAATGGGTGGCATCTCTTAAGCTTTTAAAAGCCCTGGCTTGAGCAGACACCTAATTAAATGGGGACTGAAATGAGCCTCAGAGACAGAATAAGCTGCTGAAGAAAGCACAATAGATGCTGTGGGTATCATTATCTTTCTGTCAGATGTAGTTCTCACAGTGCTGGGCTTCATCAACCTGGCAGACTACATGACACAGGGAAATCTAGGACTATTTCCTACCCCCTCTGTTTGTTTAATGATCCTTTGCCGTTTGTACAAGAATAGCACAAGCAGCAGTATATTCATCCCATCCCAATGCATGCGTACACACATGTACGAAACCCCCATCTTACACAAGGTACAGGTACCACACAATATTAATTTCCAACAGCCCAGAACTTTAAATGTCAAAAGTTAATTAAGCGAAATGTAGGATGTAAAGTATGTGTTCCCAAATGTATAGTAATGAAGAATTATGCTTTTACTTTTTGCCCTTAGACAATCTTCAGATAGCATACATCAATCACAAATGTTCTAATTCTTTTCACATGTGGTCAATAATTAAATTCAACCTAGTAATATTTATCAAAAAGTACACTGCTCCCCATAAAGGATAGGTAATTTGACAGTAATAATGTAGTCTTCTTCATTGAATAATCAGCAAGCTGCAAATGTTGCAGGGTTTTAAAAAGACTACAACATAATATCAAAAGGACAACAGTGCTGATACTCTGCTGAGAGTCAATGACAGTGAAAGTTAATTTTGAACAATATAGCTTTCATTGTGTCAACATGGTTGATGTGCATTTTTTTTATAATAACTATTGGTGATTGTAACAGGGCCTTATCCCTGTTGAAGAAACTATCCCTAAAATCCAGCAGGGATCTGGTTAAGTTCAGCAGGCAATTAACCAGACTCCACCTGGCCAATTAAGTCTGTAAGAAAAGTCTCATGCGAGACACAGGAGAGATTTCCTCAGCTCACATTTCGGCTAACAGAAGGAGAGCAGAGAAGCCTGCACACAGACACTGTCTTGAGCACAAAGACATCCAGACACGGGACCCAGGAACCTGCCAGAGACTGACATGGAGGGCCACCTGCTTAAGGTACCTCCTGAGACTTTGGGATGATAGGCTGGTAATGGGAATATCCCTCCAGTGCTGCAGATAGGGTCTGGGGAAGTTAGTTAGCCCTTACGAAGGGATAGGGGCTTGAGTTTTTGTTGTTGTTTTTGTATGTTTTGCTCAATAAAGCCAAGATATAATTTCACCCAAATGGTCTCCATTATATGTACCTCTGCACACATCTCTTACAGTGATCTTCATTATAAAGTGTTTTATGCAGACTTTTAATCAGATAAACAACATACTGCTGCGGCCAGCTTTATTCTAACATTTACCCGTGGTTACCCGTGGCTTTTTTCGGCTGGTGCCGAACTTGGCCGCGCGCCAGCCGCATCTTTCCCTCCCCCTTCCCCTCCCCTCGTGACCCCCTGGCTGCTCCGCCTCTGCACAACGCTGATTCTCCTGATGCACGCAAACCCCCCTTACCCCGCCTACCCCTTCAGCCTCCATCCATCTTCGGAGATGCCGGCGGAACCCTGGCACGCACGCTGGCACGCGTGACCGGCGCCCCAGTGACGCGCGGCACGCGGCAGAAAAAAAAAACCAGCCACGTCTGCCCGCACATTGCGGAGGCGGCCGCAGGAGAATAAAGGCGGCCGCCACTGTAATCAATACAATGTCAATCTGCCCTCAAAAGCTACATATAGTAGTTTATTCTCAGTCCACTCTGTCAACATCATCCTATGTGAACAAGATTAAATATTATTAACATTTATTTATAACGCAACAACATATTCTGCAGTGCTGTACAATAGGGTTGGAGGGTGAAAAACAATAAAATAGCAGACATTAGCATACATAATTACAGTAGGCAAGGAGGGCCCTAACCCAAGGAGCATGCAGTCTATAAGGAAGGGTAATTGGAAACATAGGTTACAGGGGCGTGAGAAGGTTTGTGTGTTCAGGACTGTAACCGAGCAGCTGTAACATTAGCAACCGGCTGACACCCTTTAGCTGGCCTTCGGCTGCCGCCTTTGGGGCGACGCAGATGTAGGCTGAAGAGGTTCTAAATGGAATCGGCAGCGCTGTGCAATTTCTTTAGTCCACAGCAATACAAATTGCAGAGAGCAGGGCTGACAAAACACAACACACAACCCAGATGTTAACCCTTAGCACGCTGTTTCTGTGCAGAGAGGAGCAGCTCTTGGGGAACTCTTTCAGATGTCCACCTTTTAGGCGATGCAGATGTAGGCAGGACTGTGATGAGATAGATACTCTATTGTTCCACTATGTCAGGAGGAACATATTGGATGAAACATGTATTCTTCTGCATTGTGACAGACACACCGAATGGAACATCCCATTGTATATTGTTCTGCAATATGTATGTTTATTATTAAACAGCTTTTTGTACTAATAAACATCAAAGCCATTTGGCTCTCATTTACTACGCAATGGTATTCCAGACCCAGAAAACACCTTAAGGACCATTCAGTTGAATAGGCTATAAGGTATCTTTTGGCAACAGAAGTTTTTATGTCATAGCACCAATTAATAAATATGGATCTTGGTGTATGTTGCTGGCTGACAGATCAATGAGCAAATCTTGCATCTGCACCATTATGACTTGAGCATTTGTAATCAATAATACCCCATACAAGTAACAAATTTTGCATCTGTACCATTATGACTTGAGCATTTGTAATCAATAATACCCCTAAAAGTAACAAATCTTGCAAAACTGTGCAGACACTGTTGCCTCAGAATAGAGAGCCGGCTGGTGGTCAGAAATAAATATCAGTGGCCTTTACACCAGCAACCCTACTGCCATCTTTCATGCAATTTAGATGTTGTGGGTTTGTGTCATTATGTCAATAAATGTACTGTATAAAGATGAACATCGTGCATACCTAGATTAAAGAAATTGAAAGGGTGTCGCTGTTTTAGTTATATTCTAACATATAACTAATTGGCAATTTTTTTTTTAAATGATAGAATAACAAAATAATTAAGAGCAAAAAAAAAACAAGTTCAAGGTAAAAATACACATTTCATGAAAAAATGTTCATACAGGCAGACCTCAGTTATCCAACAGAATCCGTTCTGGAAGTAGCGTTGGATAGTGAAACCGTTGTAAAGTGAGTCCCATGTTAATCAGTGGTGGTGAGCGTTGGATAACGCATTCAGGCATCGGATAACGCATTCAGGCGTCGAAAAGGTTTGCATTGTAAAGCGTTGGAGATGCCATTCGTTGTAAACTGAAACGTTGGATAGCGAGGACTACCTGTATATTACAGGAAGTTCTAGCTTATTCACAAGGTGAACTTGTCTTCCTCTGGTCAGGGAAACTTCACGCCCAATTCAAATGAATGTGGCTTCAAGATTCACTGACAAGGAAGCATGGTTCACAGCATACTGAATGTAGCTATAGTGCCCCAGTGCCACAGGTCCAAACGCTGGGATTTATGATTACACAATATGGGGTATTGCTCTCTGATTCAGAGGCTATTGTTAAATCGGGGCAGAACTCCCTACCCAGCTTGATGAATCCCATCTCACTGCTGCGCTAATAGTGTCAATGGTCTGGACAAGCTCTGTTACTATGCAAAGAAAAAAAAATGTTTTTAATGAGAAGTCAGGGGGAAAAAATGCAGTTCTGTTTGTAATAAATTATTGTTCCACGTACTTACCATCTGCCTAGAGGGACCAATTCTAGGCCAGTTTAATCCAAAAAGCTGCTGGAGTCTGCTTTTGTATTAAAAGTGTGAGCACTGATGAACTCCATTGCAGTGCATACTTTTCTCTGTTGTTAATGTGTGTTTTAACCCTTTTGCTGCTGAAGATGTGCTCGTATCTTTGAAAGAAAAGGGGAATACAGAACAGCTATTATGTGCAACATTTAGACAGCCTATTTTGCTTTAATTTAGATATACATGGGGTTCCCCGCACTCAGTTATCAAAAATAAAAGTAATGATATAAAGTGATATAAAAAATAAATAGTATAAAGAAACAAAAACCTGGGTTATGAATATGGGGGTTTGAAAAGTGTAAACTAAGTACAATAAGTACAAGTGATCCAAGATATGGGTGGAGGAGGGGAGTGGGTGGGACGACGGACAAAACAGGCAACAGGCAAAATGGAGTCAATATATAGGGGGTAACGTTTCATGGCAAACACCCCTTCTACTGGCCCATTCCCACGTAACAAAATAGAGGCGCGGTACTTCCCTTTTGTTGAATCTGTTCTTCCCAATGTCCAGAGTAAGAGAATAGGAGAATCCCAATGTCCAAACTATCAAATTGAGGTAAAAACCACTAAAGCTGCATCAAGGTAACTTGTATTCTGTGCCGCGACCCGTCAATCTTGGTCACTTGTAATAAGTCTACACTGTCGAAACCCCCAAACTTATAACCCAGGTTTTTTTCCCCGTTATACCATAAGGTGGTTCAGTTGTACATAATTTGGACAAACGCTGCACTGTGGTTTAGTTATACACATTGAATTGATTTGTTGATCCTTTAGACTACATCAGTCTAATCCATTCATATCCTGTATGTCCTTTTATCACATTTTCTGTGTACATTCATGCTACATTTTCATACATGTTTTTCACCTACCTTAAAATATATTTTGGATCTCTGGGTTTCATTACTTTTTTTTAACAATATGAGTTCCTCGAACCTCATGTATATATGTATGTATGTGTGTGTGTGTGTGTGTGTGTGTGTGTGTGTGTGTGTGTATATATATATATATATATGTGTGTGTGTGTATATATATGTGTGTGTGTGTGTGTATATGTAGATGGATAGATGGCTAGATTACAAAGGGTCCCTACTTTTGTTCCCTACGCACCCTTGTACTCGCATATTTGCTGCTGGTGCTGTTTGACACTTTTACACCAGCACAGATCACAGCAGTCCCGCTTTTCAATATTCCCGGTCAGTATCTTGGCATCCCCCAGTGTGGTTTATATGTTTGTTTTGTTTTTTGTGTGTTCACAACTGAGTTATTGTTTAGTTGTTTGTCTGTGCTCACATTAGTTTTTTTTTTATTACATCCTTCTGTATTATTTCAGTGGTTGTGCCATTAGTGGTAATTACCCTTGCACATATTTTATTAGTGTGTATTTTTTTTATGTATCAATAAATATTGTTTTACACTTTTTACTTATAGTGTATTGCCTATTTTAAGCCTCATTCACATTATTGGTGATTTTAAATAATCACGTTTTGGCTGTATAGTTTTATTGTACACAATACCTCTGAACACGCACGGTGTTGCATATTTCTTTATTAACCCCCAGGGCGCTGTGTGCATCTCTTTTTTTCGTTCCATGGTAAGTTCGCCTAAGGGCGTTCCTACACAGGAGTGACTGGGAGTACCTCCACGCATCCAGCAGCAAGCAAGGGGCTTATTCTAATTGACAACGCTTGACAGCACGAGCGCGGCATCTCTGCTTCCATCATTCAAAACTAAAGCTGTTTCACATTTTAATCTGCTCTGTAACTGTTACATACGCCTATAACATATTATCTTTACCTGTGCATGCAATGTCTTCTATATAATGTTCACTTAATGTAACTATGTATTTGTAACCATGTATTTGTCATCATAACTCTATGCCCCGGACAAAATTGAAAACGAGAGGTAACGCTCAATGTATTACTTCCTGGTAAAACATTTTATAAATAAAATAAAAAACGAGTTATTTTCCTAATTAGTTCCCCCTTACTGTCCATAGGTCGTGTGGGTGTCTCCCTGTTTCCCACTATCTCATATTATTAATCATGTAACAAATTAAAAACAGAGTAGACTACCCTATCGAAAATGCCATTATGTAAAAGTTGCTGCATAGAGCTGCTTTATACTGGTAGCCAGGAACTTTTACAACCGAAGTATGAACTGATGGGGTAGGATTAAATGTGCTTACATCATACCCAGTCTTGTCTCCCTTGCATTTAAATCTCGTCAGTCCTTTCCACACTGCCGATCCATGTGTGTGCAAAATACATTGTTATAAACCCATTGTGAAAAATACAAGCTGTAAATTCAAGTCCAGAGGATTCAAAGAGGCATTTTATCTTTAGTTCAGGATTTTGGGCCATTTACACATGCCGGGAGCTACATTGTGTAGCTGCTATGACATTTGGCAGTGCATGACCACATCTGGAGAAGAACCCTTTATGTTAATCTAAATCATTTATAAATAGTATATCAGTGTTGGTCCAAAAAAAGATATTGCAATCTACTAACAAAATCTAGCAATGGTAAGAGGAAGTTGAGAGAAGTCACCAGATATGATTGCCAGCCTCATATATTGGTTCATAAGAAGCCAGAGCGTAAAAACCCAGATGAAATGAAACCCATGCTAGAATAATTACATGTGCGGAGCCAGATTACACTACGGAAGGTTAAAGAAGATTGGACTTTCTGGTTCGCCAAATGAAGATTTTCTTCATTAAATTCAATATATATCAAATAATCCACGGCACGGTTCTTTTCTTAATTTAAATAGAAAACATCTTTTACAGCATAATTTCAGTCATCAGGTTTGCATCAGTCAGGCATATAGTTATAGAGTGGAGAATGTTAGCTTGTTCTTTGCTTGTGGTAAAGGATTCTGAATTTCATAAATTAAAATACAATCTTTATACTTTTCTCTCAAACATGTTTCTCTCTGTCTTAGTCAATCATTTGTTTTTCTCTCTGTCAGATTAAAATGGCTGAAGACAAAGTAACCAGAATTAATTCTATGTCCTAATCCTTTAATACCTCTCTTCATTGTATGGTCTTTTACTAACTAACCTATCTATTTAACTACCCTTTGAATTCAAACTATTGCAAGAACGGTAAACATTTCTTCACCTGCTGTATTTAACTTATTTAACCTTATCATTGCAGTCTAACTTATAATTCTCCAATATAATTTCCAACCCAATACCAAATCCCTTATTCTAACCAGTTACATGTTAAATATATAGGAATATAAAGAATATAGCATCATTCATATTTAGGTTTTAAATCATCCTATATTCAATGGTTACAACTAGACACAATGTAAGTTATGTTGAGTAAAAAAGTGACAAAAACCCTCCACTGTACAGTGTACAGCAAATAAAAATACCACTTATGAGCATATTCAACATGTTTCGGACAGGTCCACAAACCTGCCTTTCCCCATTATCTCTTAGCATACTATACTTACAGGGATTCTGGGTAATGACATGCAAATGAGCACTCACAAAGTGTCACTTTTTGCTTCTAATCCATTTTAACAAGGATCCCTACAAATTTATGCCTGCTGCATTCCACAGCTTTTTAAGCGCAGCTTGGGTTTAATAAGTGCATTGCCCGTAAACCTACTCGCTATGGAGGGTGAAATCCATCAATGCAGTTAGGCTAACCTGCACTTTTGCTGCTGAAAGAAACTGCATAACCATTGTAACATTAAACTAAGATTAATTCTCACCCCCAACTTTCACACATTTAAAGGTTCCCTACAATGAAATGTCTTTATGGAACCTACTGGTAGGATAAATGTACAGCTTCCCAGCTGCTATGCTCACAGCAAGAAGCCACAGCAGGCCCTGACCCTCTTTCTTTCTTTAATATCTTATTCTTCTACTCCTACTTCTTACCTTTACAATGTAAGATCCTCTTAACAGGAACCTCTTTGTTCCAGTAAACTATAACATGTTACTAGATTTCTTATTTATATTATGTTCGTTTGTATGTGTTTATATATTATGTATGTATTTTTATGTCAATGCCGTTTTCAATTGCTTGGAGATGTATTGACACCTGAAAAATCAATGGTAATATTATGAATAGACTTTATCTCACAAAAAAACATACGTCAAAGCTTTTATCTGTTGCAGGACACAGTACATTCATATTCTGCACTATTTCATTGTTTAGAGTGTACAGTAGCAACATACCTAAAGAAACAGTTTACACAAAATCCGTAAACAATTAGCAATTCATCTTAAAAAGTCTTCTAAGTACCTAAAAAATAAAAATATGGAACCACTTCAAATATTTCATCATGGTGTTTGTCCGTTATAACACTTGAGGAAGCACCAGCTAACTTGTTAACCCTACCACAATCCTATCAGTGCCAGCTCTTAACAATACAATAAGAGGGCGCTACTTAAGGAAAGTGGATTGGAATAAAGTGAACAGTGCAAATATATAAATCTGGAATGGTAAAAACTATCAAAGAAATGGGCCATACGCAGGTGCTGGAGCACCAGGGCAGGTTCCTCACAGCGTGCACCAACTATAACACGTTCAGTTACTGCGGGCAGCGCTTTCTCACACATTGGGTGGGTTGGCTTTTGTAGACACCAGGGGGGTTGGGTGCCCAGGTTGGGTGCCATGGGGCACCTCAGTACTTTGGGGAAATCCATTAGGGGTGGACACTACGGTTGGAGGGCACGGTGGGGCTACGGCCGTGCGAGGCTTATATTGTATGTGGGTTAATGATATATCCAGTTGTACCTGTGTTCAGTAAACTGTTATTAAATACAAGTGTGTGATCTTATTGCATTGGGTCCTGTGAAGGGGTTATCCGGCGCTGTCAGGGTCCCTCACAGGTGGAGGCGCTGTCACCAGACGGATCAGGTACACCCCGGGTTCCCAGCAGTGGAGGTTCAGGCCTCCTGTGAGGCACAGGTAAAGCACCACACACTCAGTAGCCGCCACATTTCCCTTGGGTGGGGGAAAGAGAGCCACTTACAGATGTAGCAGACATTATTGTACCCATTATCACGCATTAAGGAACTAATTGGCATGTTGCGTTATGCAAATCACACAATTTGGCAACTCACGGCTCCATTGAAATGTATTACGAATCGCCTGAAAACACAAATCACCGTTCAAACGCGTGACAGCGGTAATGCGAAAACGTATGTTGATGGCTGCAATAAAGTTTGCTACATCTGTACAGTAGGTTCTTTCCCCAAATGGGGATGTTTTTTTTTTTTTTTTTTAAAGACCCATGCAAGAGAGTTGGTTTTCCTTAAGATGTGACTTTATCTGGTTTCTATTTAAACCTACAGTATCCTCTCTTATACTGTTTGTGTCTTTTTTTCTTCTTTACAATATTGTCTCTAGATTTCTCCTTGTGGGGGTCCATCTCCATTTTTCTTCCCATTATGAAAAGTATCTTATTTTTTTTTTTTAAATCTTAAATGATCATATTTTGTTTTGTAATATTTATTTGGACCAGATCCATATTTCTGGGAATATTCAGAGAAAACTCTGGGGTTGGAATATCTCATTCCATGATCATGGTGCAATTTCTCTTCAAGTTTCTTTGTACAGTATGTCAGAAATGCTTAAAAATTTTCATTTTACTCAACAATGTGGCTCAAGAAACATAGTGATAAAACTTGAAGGAGATGATTCAGATGCAAATAACTACATTGCTTAAAAAACATCTGTTCAGTTCTAGCACTATATATCCCATGTTTAGATAGAGGGAAACTGTTCTCCCTGAGCCACCCTTCTTGCTCTCACCCCCTTCTCGCTCCCCCCACCCCCTGTTCGGATCCAGCGTCAAATGACGCAGTGGGGTCATGTGACGTCACGTTGGCATGGCAACTCGACGTCACATAACCCCGCAGTGTCATTTGATGCCGGGTTGCCATGGCAATGCGTCGCTGGAAAGTTAAGGTTAAGTAAAGTTAGAGAGGCCTCGCGCGATCCCCGGCATTTAATTTAAGTGCCTTCGGGGAAGCGCAGGGCCTCTGTAACGGCCGCGAAGATTGTGTACCCCTGTTCTATGAGATGGGTATGAAAAATCTACACATAATAAAGTGCTGCAAAATGCAATTGATGCAATTTTGCTATAGAGAAGCAAACTTGTAGCAACAAGCTGGGATTGCAAATAAAAGATAGTTCATGAATGTGCCCCTATCATTCATTCTTCACTTTTTACAACAGACACAAAACGGTCACTCGCTCTTCTATTTTACTTTCCAGTACAATGAAAAGCTATGCCTCATTTTCAGTAAGTTGCACAGATACATAGTAATGTATTCAGCTCTGGTCTTGACATTAGATGCACAGTTATGACTACCTGGTTCCTTTTCACTTTAAAATGAATACATATTTGCCATTTTTTAGGTCACCAATACACTCTGCTATGAGAAGTAGACATAATGGGCTATGGGTGCCTCTATTTCTTTGTCACCCTGAGCTTGGAGGGACAGATTTAATATGCTTTAGGTCCCTCTAAACTTTGATCACTGTATAATTTGTAGGGAGCACTTCCCAGTGGTGATATACAGCAATTTAGAACCTGTGAGTTTAATATTTTCTTATGCGTAACATGGATTTAGGACAAATAGCAGACCAGAGCTCAAACAAAAACAGAACAAATACGTGATTGAGATAAAAAGTCTGTGAATGCCCCTGTGAGAATAGTAAAAGAAAGAGAGATAAGAGGTTCCTCATAGGGACACTGGTCCTAGAGACCCAAGAAAGCCACAGGCAACAAGATATTAAGAAGATACTGTAGGAAAAACTGAAACAATTAAGTGGTTACGTCTATTGAAGACCTGTTTGTGATTGACAGTGGTACTATTCTGCACAGATCAAATGGGACAGTTAGGACTGAAATTTCAAAGATACAAATCCTGTTTTCTGACATGTACAGTATTGCACTTCCAGTTTGATGATTACGAAGGCTGTATGAACTACATAGGTTGTATGTAACTACATAATGCATAACACACACACACACACACATATATATATATATATACATATGTGTGTGTATATATATATATATATATATATATATATATATATATATATATATATATATGTGTGTATATATATATGTGTGTGTATATATATGTGTATATATATATATGTGTATATATATATATATATATATATATATATATATATATATATATATATATATATATATATATATATATATATATATATAAAAATAAATGAGAGAAAAAACACAGGCACAAATAGTGATAAGTGAAAACCGTTGCAAAGTATCAGGGAAGAATATGGACAAAACCAATGAAGATGAATCTGAAATAATAAAAAAGGAGCAAAATATGGTGAAGTACAGTAAGCTTGTATTCTTCAGAATGCGCAAAAGACAAAAGGCTACTTACAAAGTAGCAGATAAAACAGGCATGTAGGATATCAAGATCCTCGCCTCACTGCTGATCTGTATGGTGGCTAGTTGGTTCTGGCTCCACCTGGAACGCAGAGACTCCGCACAGGCTCAGATGTGTCTGCAGCTGCCTCCAGTGTTGTCCTGGCTATCTCTCCAGTCTCGCGGAATTGCGAGTATGACGTCAGTGCGTTGTTGTATCCGTTGAAGGGAGGAATCGGCATACACTGTCCAGCTAATACTAGACCAATATTGCCAGATAGAGCTAAGAACTCAGAGAGTCAAGGTATATTTATAACTATAAGGGTTCATTGTATTTGTATACTATTCAGCATATGTCTCTGTGCAGCTATAAGGCATTTGGGTGTTGGCTAGCCAATTAACCTATTAGTAGCTAGTACAGCCTTTAAATACACTTGCTAGCTACACAGATGCATACCCCTGATGAAGTCTTTTTCAAGGGTGGAGGCTGGAATAGCATTTCCTTAAGGTCTCCCTGACTCTCTGAGTTCTTAGCTCTATCTGGCAATATTGGTCTAGTATTAGCTGGACAGTGTATGCCGATTCCTCCCTTCAACGGATACAACAACACGCTGACGTCATACTCGCAATCCTACGAGACTGGAGGGATAGCCAGGACAACACTGGAGGCAGCTGCAGACACATCTGAGCCATACAGATCAGCAGTGAGGCGAGGATCTTGATATCCTACATGCCTGTTTTATCTGCTACTTTGTAAGTAGCCTTTTGTCTTTTGCGCATTCTGAAGAATACAAGCTTACTGTACTTCACCATATTTTGCTTCTTTTTTATTATTTCAGATTAATCTTCATTGGTTTTGTCCATATGCTATTAATTCTTCCCTGATACTTTGCAACAGTTTTCACTTATCACTATTTGCGCCTGTGTTTTTTCTCTCCTGTCTATATTTCCATTACTATTGTGTATAGTATTAACACATTGACAGCATTTAATAGTACATTGTCTGATTATAGTGTTTTAATTGCGCACTTAGTTATTCTAGATTCTAATATATATGTATATATATATATATATATATATATATATATATATCCTACATGCCTGTTTTATCTGCTACTTATATATACACACACACACACACACACACACACACACACACACACACACACACACACACACATGACCCCCCTTGCCCCTTATGTACTCTAGTGGAGAAGGGTAATTTATGTTAACTTCTGCATTTAGCGACTATTAAAATATTTTTGTGCAAAACTTGAAAAAAGCTTCCATATAACGTTTTGGCACGTTCACAAGAAGAGAAATGAATTGTGTGAAATAACGGTATTTTCTATTGCAAATCGCATTTTCTAACGTGCTTCTATAAAAAGTAACTTTAGACACGAAATGACCTGAAGGTGGTGCTAACTCCCTCTGGGAGGGTGGGGGGAGAGGAGGAGGAGGAGGATCGTATATGGTTTTTAAGTGAAAAGTTCTGTAGTATTAAATAAGTGGGGTTTTTTTGTTTTTTTTTAAACTCAATTGCATTTTTAATCTGTTTAAAAGCATCCTTTGATTTCATAAAACCTATGCAGGTTTTAGCCCACCTCCCCAGCAATGCAAGATCTTTGCAACACTTTCTTGTTTGTGATCATTTGTTTCCAATATTCCCAGCAGTTTGAGCTGTAAACTGTAAAAATAGGTAATGTTACCTTAGTAATATAAGGTACTGTAGCTACTGAGACTGAAGGATTGATTTAAACTGAAAGGCAGCCATTATGTTAGGCACACAGGATTTTTACAGAATGAAAACGCTTCAAAAAAATTCTTTTTCGCATGGTTTGGACTTGGTGAAAAGGGCTTACAGAATAGCAAAACGTGCAAATCCGCTTCTAAAGTATACGTTAAAAGTGATTTGTTACAATTCGGACCTACTAGAATAGGCCCCTAAGAATTTAGTGCAAATCTTGTTATATACTGTAAATGGTCATTTAGGAATCAAGTGGTTAACAAATTCCACACGTCATAACCTCTGATATTATAATATATTGTATTAAATATAAAATTGGGAAAAGCTAATTTCCATGTGTCTATTCGATGGATATCAGAGCAAAAATATCCCACCGTGGGCTTCTCCAGCTGAGCAAGTTTAGCTGCTAATTTCCTTCAGTGGAAGATCCCCTGAAAGCATATGTCACTTCCAATGCTTAGACATGTGGAAACAGGGATGATGGAAATGTGAGGAGACAGAGAGACGCGGGAGGAATGACAGGCTGCGTTAGATGAAACCGTTCTGATGTTGCGATGCTTCTCACAGAGAGAAGGATAGCGATCTGGAAGGGATGAATGAGCAGGTAATGGAATCTGATGGGAGGAGAGACGGAGAGGGAGAAGCTAGAGGAGGCAGCACCAATACCATGGGGCTGTATTAGAAACGCAACGTTGATTAGGTTGATAGGCAATGACACAGAAACATCAACTACAAAGTGCAACCAATAGAGTGTTTGTGCTACCTGGTATAACTGGGACCAGAAGAAAAGAGACACAGGGGAACGATTGACCCTAGTAATGGCCCTAAGGGGCATTGTAGTAGGGTTCATCTGCTATTTACAATCTGGCCACAAAGTTTTATTTGCAATGACATAATAGCAACTCAGAGACATAAAGGGGTCTATGGTTCACATAGACTAAGCTCTAACCACAAGGTGAGAAATTGTCACGTGGCCTACAGCATAACACCTGTGTTTCCTCTCCCACTGTGTTCGTTTACATATATATACTTAATGTGTGTATATTACGTCTTAAGACTTGGCGTTTCCTTGTTACAGTAATAATAGTAAAACAAAACATTTCAATCAACCATACATCAGCATAAAACAAAATTGAACATCACAAATAATCTTTGCCCAAAACAGTTTGAAATCTTATTTGCTACTTGAGGTGAATGGAAATAAAATTAGTTTGGCCTAAAACTGCCAGTCTCTCCAAGATAATTGCAGTCACCTTCGGTACTGTATGATTGCTGGTATCAGGATTCATTGAGCATCTGAAACCTTTATGGGCCAAACCTAAGGCAATAGTGTCAATGTGCCACAAGACGATGTGTGGAAAGGGAACGATTGTTGGCTAGAATACAACGCTCATGGAATAAATGTACTGAGAGGGATTTTTTCTGTGAAACACTTGCCAGATAACTACTATCAAAACAGAACAACTGTTTATTTTGCTCAGTGATTGAAGGGCCTTGAAAAGTAGTGGTACTGTGCCTGGTTACAAAAACAATTATAAGTGATAAACATTGGGGAAAACTCTTTGGAACATCTGATTAGGCCAATATATGTTGTACATGTAGCACGTTACAACCCCCCCGCCCCCTCTCCCCTCTGGGAGATTTAGTCATGGCTATTGCTAGGTGTAGTGCTGATTACCTGTTTAGCACAGGAGAGCTGAGGTACCCGCAATGGTGTGGGGGAAGACAGGCAGACTTTTAGGAATTCCTCTAGTTCGTCTTGTTGACAGCGCATCCAGACATAGGGGTCGTCAGCAAGGTCTCCGCTATGACAGTCCTTACTCACAATACTCCCTCCACACAGACTGCCTCAGAGCCAGAAATATAAATGAGGATGATGTTTATTATAGCAGCCACTGTGATGTTGTTACAGCGAATGATTTCGTTGATAAGGTAGATCCCTGGCTTCTGGATAGTACTGGCTTGCTTGTAATAGTGAGGCCACTCTGGATTGAATTAGTGCCTCAGCCAATGAGGCACTGAGCATATGTCTCTCTCCCAGCCGGGAGAGAGCTCAGAGATCCTACCCCATGAAGGGATAGTTTGGAACCCCAATCACAGACTGAAAGACCCACCCCTAAGGGACTGCACTTCATACTATAATTTAGGCACTTCCTTCCTGTAGCTCAAAAAGGGAGGGCCCAGCACATGCACCTCCACTCCAGTCACTCAGGAAGTCAGCATGAGGATGGGGAAAACACCATAGGACAGTCTGTCACTGTCTGTGTCTTACTAGAACTTACATGACAGGATAGGTAGAGAGATAGCTGGACCAGCCATCGCTGGTCCAGTATATACTGTACTGTTCATGTTACTAGATTTGATCAATTTGCATTAAGTCGATATTTAAGTAAATGGGCCATAAGGTGTCTTCTGGAAGAAGTGTTTAGTGAATATGCTCCTTAATCCTTTGATGTAATTAGTGAACACTCAGGACAATATTTACTAAGCAGTCTTCTGCTATAAGACATCTTCTGGTGCTGCAATACACCCTAACAGTCCATAGGTCTGCTTAGTGAATGTGGCCTGTTATCTTTTCTTTAGTGTACAATAACCTAATCGTGTTAGTTGAAGCATTGTAAGATTATCTGATTTATCCAAAATATTGTGAAAGGATGTGACAGAGATGGAATCTACCCCTTCATAAAAAGAACACTCAGACTGATGGCAAATGCGGGGAACATCCTTCCAACTTTTCACTTTTTTGGGGCCATGAAATGTTTAAATTAAATTCACAGAACTCAGGAGCATGTCTGTTGAACTGGGATGAAGATACCCTTTATTCACAAGACATCTGCCTTGAATTTTTGGATGCATTTTGCATCTGACAGCTGCTGAGCTGAAGTCAACTACAAAGCAATTTTCTAATTACCTTCACTTCTTAACTCATAATATTTCAAATTACATCTCTTATTTAATAGCCAGTAATCCCCTAAAGTAAGAATAGCACACTTTCTGTCACATTTTGCAGCAGAAAGCCGCTTATGAACGTGACGACTTGGTTAATCAATAAAGAAAATTCTAACCAGTTCTATTCTCGCCTTTACTACTTTAAGCAATCTTCCAAATTCCATTATATCTGATTGCATTATATATAGTAGATTCTTATGGGTATAGAAACAATAACCTTCTGTCATTTTGGCGAGCACACATTTTAAAGCATGAGGACACATGATGATTAAAAAGGTGCCTGCCATAGAGGGCCACATGTGCCAGCTCGCTTGGGGCTCTGTGGTCCTGGCAGCTTTAGAGATGAGGCTTTGCTTTCCAAATGCGTCTCTCAGGGAGGGTTGGGACAGAGGAGAGTCCAGATGGGTATTAGCACGGGTTTGTCACAGCCAACAGAAATCACATGGAGACAGAGGGTTAGGAAAGAAGAGAAAAAAACGTAGCTATCTGGACTAAGAGACAGTGAGTGTGTCAGTACACGTTTGTCACTGCAGAGCCCAACTTCGAGCGAAAAGAGTAATGGAGAACTAGAGGCAGATAGAATCTGTCAGGAAGGTTTAATTTGTGGAGGAACCAGGAGAGGCAGTGAAAGAGAGGGCAACCCTTCATTTATTGAAGCAGACAGCTGGGGGGGTTTAGAGGGGGGGGTGTTGGGGAAACTCTAAGGAGCAGTCAGCTATCTATGGGATGTCGAAAAGAAGAGATTCAGCAAGTTGTTTAATTTGAAGAGCAAAAGGGACATTATCATTGTGACAATCTCGGACTTGAGAGGAGACAGAGATTTGCCACACACACACACACACACACACACACACACACATGACCCCCCTTGCCCCTTATGTACTCTAGTGGAGAAGGGTAATTTATGTTAACTTCTGCATTTAGCGACTATTAAAATATTTTTGTGCAAAACTTGAAAAAAGCTTCCATATAACGTTTTGGCACGTTCACAAGAAGAGAAATGAATTGTGTGAAATAACGGTATTTTCTATTGCAAATCGCATTTTCTAACGTGCTTCTATAAAAAGTAACTTTAGACACGAAATGACCTGAAGGTGGTGCTAACTCCCTCTGGGAGGGTGGGGGGAGAGGAGGAGGAGGAGGATCGTATATGGTTTTTAAGTGAAAAGTTCTGTAGTATTAAATAAGTGGGGTTTTTTTGTTTTTTTTTAAACTCAATTGCATTTTTAGTCTGTTTAAAAGCATCCTTTGATTTCATAAAACCTATGCAGGTTTTAGCCCACCTCCCCAGCAATGCAAGATCTTTGCAACACTTTCTTGTTTGTGATCATTTGTTTCCAATATTCCCAGCAGTTTGAGCTGTAAACTGTAAAAATAGGTAATGTTACCTTAGTAATATAAGGTACTGTAGCTACTGAGACTGAAGGATTGATTTAAACTGAAAGGCAGCCATTATGTTAGGCACACAGGATTTTTACAGAATGAAAACGCTTCAAAAAAATTCTTTTTCGCATGGTTTGGACTTGGTGAAAAGGGCTTACAGAATAGCAAAACGTGCAAATCCGCTTCTAAAGTATACGTTAAAAGTGATTTGTTACAATTCGGACCTACTAGAATAGGCCCCTAAGAATTTAGTGCAAATCTTGTTATATACTGTAAATGGTCATTTAGGAATCAAGTGGTTAACAAATTCCACACGTCATAACCTCTGATATTATAATATATTGTATTAAATATAAAATTGGGAAAAGCTAATTTCCATGTGTCTATTCGATGGATATCAGAGCAAAAATATCCCACCGTGGGCTTCTCCAGCTGAGCAAGTTTAGCTGCTAATTTCCTTCAGTGGAAGATCCCCTGAAAGCATATGTCACTTCCAATGCTTAGACATGTGGAAACAGGGATGATGGAAATGTGAGGAGACAGAGAGACGCGGGAGGAATGACAGGCTGCGTTAGATGAAACCGTTCTGATGTTGCGATGCTTCTCACAGAGAGAAGGATAGCGATCTGGAAGGGATGAATGAGCAGGTAATGGAATCTGATGGGAGGAGAGACGGAGAGGGAGAAGCTAGAGGAGGCAGCACCAATACCATGGGGCTGTATTAGAAACGCAACGTTGATTAGGTTGATAGGCAATGACACAGAAACATCAACTACAAAGTGCAACCAATAGAGTGTTTGTGCTACCTGGTATAACTGGGACCAGAAGAAAAGAGACACAGGGGAACGATTGACCCTAGTAATGGCCCTAAGGGGCATTGTAGTAGGGTTCATCTGCTATTTACAATCTGGCCACAAAGTTTTATTTGCAATGACATAATAGCAACTCAGAGACATAAAGGGGTCTATGGTTCACATAGACTAAGCTCTAACCACAAGGTGAGAAATTGTCACGTGGCCTACAGCATAACACCTGTGTTTCCTCTCCCACTGTGTTCGTTTACATATATATACTTAATGTGTGTATATTACGTCTTAAGACTTGGCGTTTCCTTGTTACAGTAATAATAGTAAAACAAAACATTTCAATCAACCATACATCAGCATAAAACAAAATTGAACATCACAAATAATCTTTGCCCAAAACAGTTTGAAATCTTATTTGCTACTTGAGGTGAATGGAAATAAAATTAGTTTGGCCTAAAACTGCCAGTCTCTCCAAGATAATTGCAGTCACCTTCGGTACTGTATGATTGCTGGTATCAGGATTCATTGAGCATCTGAAACCTTTATGGGCCAAACCTAAGGCAATAGTGTCAATGTGCCACAAGACGATGTGTGGAAAGGGAACGATTGTTGGCTAGAATACAACGCTCATGGAATAAATGTACTGAGAGGGATTTTTTCTGTGAAACACTTGCCAGATAACTACTATCAAAACAGAACAACTGTTTATTTTGCTCAGTGATTGAAGGGCCTTGAAAAGTAGTGGTACTGTGCCTGGTTACAAAAACAATTATAAGTGATAAACATTGGGGAAAACTCTTTGGAACATCTGATTAGGCCAATATATGTTGTACATGTAGCACGTTACAACCCCCCCCCCCCCCTCTCCCCTCTGGGAGATTTAGTCATGGCTATTGCTAGGTGTAGTGCTGATTACCTGTTTAGCACAGGAGAGCTGAGGTACCCGCAATGGTGTGGGGGAAGACAGGCAGACTTTTAGGAATTCCTCTAGTTCGTCTTGTTGACAGCGCATCCAGACATAGGGGTCGTCAGCAAGGTCTCCGCTATGACAGTCCTTACTCACAATACTCCCTCCACACAGACTGCCTCAGAGCCAGAAATATAAATGAGGATGATGTTTATTATAGCAGCCACTGTGATGTTGTTACAGCGAATGATTTCGTTGATAAGGTAGATCCCTGGCTTCTGGATAGTACTGGCTTGCTTGTAATAGTGAGGCCACTCTGGATTGAATTAGTGCCTCAGCCAATGAGGCACTGAGCATATGTCTCTCTCCCAGCCGGGAGAGAGCTCAGAGATCCTACCCCATGAAGGGATAGTTTGGAACCCCAATCACAGACTGAAAGACCCACCCCTAAGGGACTGCACTTCATACTATAATTTAGGCACTTCCTTCCTGTAGCTCAAAAAGGGAGGGCCCAGCACATGCACCTCCACTCCAGTCACTCAGGAAGTCAGCATGAGGATGGGGAAAACACCATAGGACAGTCTGTCACTGTCTGTGTCTTACTAGAACTTACATGACAGGATAGGTAGAGAGATAGCTGGACCAGCCATCGCTGGTCCAGTATATACTGTACTGTTCATGTTACTAGATTTGATCAATTTGCATTAAGTCGATATTTAAGTAAATGGGCCATAAGGTGTCTTCTGGAAGAAGTGTTTAGTGAATATGCTCCTTAATCCTTTGATGTAATTAGTGAACACTCAGGACAATATTTACTAAGCAGTCTTCTGCTATAAGACATCTTCTGGTGCTGCAATACACCCTAACAGTCCATAGGTCTGCTTAGTGAATGTGGCCTGTTATCTTTTCTTTAGTGTACAATAACCTAATCGTGTTAGTTGAAGCATTGTAAGATTATCTGATTTATCCAAAATATTGTGAAAGGATGTGACAGAGATGGAATCTACCCCTTCATAAAAAGAACACTCAGACTGATGGCAAATGCGGGGAACATCCTTCCAACTTTTCACTTTTTTGGGGCCATGAAATGTTTAAATTAAATTCACAGAACTCAGGAGCATGTCTGTTGAACTGGGATGAAGATACCCTTTATTCACAAGACATCTGCCTTGAATTTTTGGATGCATTTTGCATCTGACAGCTGCTGAGCTGAAGTCAACTACAAAGCAATTTTCTAATTACCTTCACTTCTTAACTCATAATATTTCAAATTACATCTCTTATTTAATAGCCAGTAATCCCCTAAAGTAAGAATAGCACACTTTCTGTCACATTTTGCAGCAGAAAGCCGCTTATGAACGTGACGACTTGGTTAATCAATAAAGAAAATTCTAACCAGTTCTATTCTCGCCTTTACTACTTTAAGCAATCTTCCAAATTCCATTATATCTGATTGCATTATATATAGTAGATTCTTATGGGTATAGAAACAATAACCTTCTGTCATTTTGGCGAGCACACATTTTAAAGCATGAGGACACATGATGATTAAAAAGGTGCCTGCCATAGAGGGCCACATGTGCCAGCTCGCTTGGGGCTCTGTGGTCCTGGCAGCTTTAGAGATGAGGCTTTGCTTTCCAAATGCGTCTCTCAGGGAGGGTTGGGACAGAGGAGAGTCCAGATGGGTATTAGCACGGGTTTGTCACAGCCAACAGAAATCACATGGAGACAGAGGGTTAGGAAAGAAGAGAAAAAAACGTAGCTATCTGGACTAAGAGACAGTGAGTGTGTCAGTACACGTTTGTCACTGCAGAGCCCAACTTCGAGCGAAAAGAGTAATGGAGAACTAGAGGCAGATAGAATCTGTCAGGAAGGTTTAATTTGTGGAGGAACCAGGAGAGGCAGTGAAAGAGAGGGCAACCCTTCATTTATTGAAGCAGACAGCTGGGGGGGTTTAGAGGGGGGGGTGTTGGGGAAACTCTAAGGAGCAGTCAGCTATCTATGGGATGTCGAAAAGAAGAGATTCAGCAAGTTGTTTAATTTGAAGAGCAAAAGGGACATTATCATTGTGACAATCTCGGACTTGAGAGGAGACAGAGATTTGCCCTGGGAGAGGTGAAAACTAGACTGGCAAAGTCTTCTCAGGACAGATGCCAATAATTGATGGCATGGTGGGTAAAATACAGTTTAACCCTTTTGTTGCTGAGTGGGAAAACAAAGAGCCTTGTAAAACATTTTAAGCAAAGTTAAAAGCAGCAGGGTTTCACCTTACCTCCTACCAGCGCTGCTTTTTTCACTGGGCACAAAAGATTTCTCAGCCCAAAGTGGGCCCTTTGCTACCAGACAGGCCATTGCAAGCTGGCAGTAAAGGTTAGGAAGCAATGAGCCATCATTCATTTTAAAGCTTCAGTCTGCCTGGCTTTATAGTTAATTTCTAGTGTAAAAATAAAACAGCACTGACTTTACCCATGAGGAAGATTTTCATGAGCACACAACTACTTTTTTCCCCCCAATCTTTTTATTGTGGTAAACATTCCAGTGAACCAACTCCAGGTTCACATTGTGATAATGATTCAGTCCTGGTTTTTAATTCCCATTTGTTTATCTGTTAGCAACTTTGGTATCATAGAGTAGGATATGCTGGCAGGTTTGCATCGCACATCTTAATATAGTTATTATGTTCTCTAGGTGCTTTTTAATAACTACTTTATTAAGCCTCCCCAATTTTGAAAGTGGTATATTAATGAAACAGCTGTCCTTGCATCCCAATGAAGTTAATCTCTTCTTTAGTAACTACATACATATTTATGCTATATTAAAATGCTGAAAACAATATTTTGCTGTGTACTAAGTTGCTATAACATATATTGCATATAGTTGTATACAACATGTTTATTTTTTGCGAAATTAAAAAGGAAATAGAGTAAAAAAATAATAATCATTTGAATGAATGTGGGTGGTGCCAAGAGCTATAATACAAACATATGTAGCATAAAAAAGTTCCAATATGGTGGCACTTGCTTCCAATAATGATGTAATCAGTAGATGGGTAGGTGTAAATGACACTTGCCTGGATACCTCACCATGCACAGGTGTATGGGCAAATCACAGAAGATATTCCAAAGGGCAATCAGTGAATAAAGTCCAACCATACCTTGAATGATGTAAAGTCATATAATAGACTCACTGTATGAAGTGCAGCATCCTGACATGATGAATAACTTCCAATGGTCCCTGGAAAAAAATAAGAATAACCTGATTAGGTTAATTGTTACACATGCTACATGTCTAAAATACCATAACAACTATGTTGTTATCATGATCTGTTGTTGTAGTATAATGGGATACTTTTTTTTTGCAATCCCATGGAAAATCTGTGATATGCTGAGCTACTATTTTTCTGCTGTGATGATACCCTTGTGATTTACAGAATGGCACAGTTTATATCTATCTCTAAAACTGGGATATTTTAACCACACTAAAAGACATATTTAATAAGCAGTGCTAAGCCATAAGATACCATACAATGCTGTAAGACTACTTGCAGCTTATTAAAAGGGAATGCTCTGTAAGGTGCGTTATGTTTTAGCATGCTTAGCCCTTTGAGTGTAAAAGGGGCCGTGGCACCCTCTCATACTCGCCGTCAAATGACCGCTTCTCTGAAGTGATTATGTGATCGGTCCATCACCGGTGATGGAATGGGAGGAGTTCCACTTCCTTATTCCTCCTCGGGAGAGCAGAACGCAATCTCCCCATGGAAAATGAGCAGGAAGATAATTATGTAGCTACTACCTGATGAGGGCCCTGGAGTGCCAGACCTGATAATGTAGTAGCTACGTCTATAGGGCACGCAAAGGGTTAATACATATAGGCCAGAATGTGTTGTCCCATTATCAAAAAGTCTAATATAAGCACACATTTCTATTTGTATTTTATTTGGTTACAATTGTGTTCCAAGGGCTCCAACTCTATTACCCTTTAGGCCATCAGTGTAGTCAGGAAATATTAATTGAGGATATTTCATGAGTGCAAATGTCCTAATTTCAATAAACATTAATCGTTTTATACATACTGACATGAGACTTCCTGATTTGTAGCTGAAAATTTTATCATTTCTCTGCTGTTTCCCTGAAAATAATTCCCTCATCTCCAATGCGTCAGGTGAAGCTTTAGAAATGTTCCGCATTTGGGGGCGCACACGCAGCGTCAGGATGAATGGCTGTTCTCTGAAATAGCTTTGTGAACTCCGCCGAGGTCGCGGATTATTTAGCCCTCTAAACCACCGCAATTTAGAAAAAAACTACCTCCCCTTACGGCGGAAACTCCAGGCATGCCTCTCTCACGCAAGGCTGCGACCTCCTCCATCACCCGGTATCTCCAAAAGGCTTCCTCCCCGGTTCCTGGGTCTCGAGATGGTGACCGTGCAGCCTTGCGCATGCACGCGCACCCACAGGCACAGAGGGATCTGCAACAACAAGAGGAAAGCTTTACAGACAAAGAAGACGAAAATACTCAAATCACCCCAAAAGCTCCAAAATAATTATTTAAAGAGATGCAAGGTGTGTTTCAAGTGGCTCTGGACAAGACTGTAGCTGAATTTAAAACAGGTTTAACTTCTTTGACAGAAAGAACAAACTTGAAGAATCCTTACAGATCCAGGGCTCAATGAAGGAAGAATTGTTCCAACTTAACGATGAGATCAGAAACCTGAATGATACCGTGGATGATTTGGAGAACCGGGAAAGGAGATATAACCTCAGAGTCAGAAACATCCCTGAAACAGTTGAACTGGGTAAGTTACAACCATATCTGATGAACTTATTTACCCAAATAGACTCATCGCTTTCATCAAGCGATCTACACATGGATAGAGCATACCGTGCCTTGGGTCCAAAATTTGCGGACCCTCGGAGATGCATGGTTGTAATAGTTAAACTACACTATTATACTACCAAAGAGAAAATAACGAGAGGCTGTAGTAACCAAGAATTTGTCCAGTTTGAAGGTTCCAAGATCCAGATCTTGCAAGACCTTTCTAGATCTACAATTTTCAAAAGAGGCCTCCGTCCAGTCACAGCAGTTCTGAGAGACAACGAGATCCACTACAGATGGGCCTTCCCATTTCGTCTAGTCATGAATAAAGACGGGAAGCAACTTTCGATAAGATTTCCAGAAGAGGCGGAGCATTTTCTAGGAGCACTGGGTGTACACGGCCAGCCGTCGGCGAAGCCGCAACCTTCCACGAAGCACAAGAGCCCTCAGGAAGCTTCTCAGCCGAGGGAAAGCGATGCCCATCCAGAAACCTCACATTCTGCTCTTCAGACTTGATTAGTATAACGGTTCTCTTCTTTTGCATTAGCTGACTCGGATCGAGTGAAGGACAAACCGGTGGAGGACAATCGCGGCTCAGAAGATATGATCCATGGTGAACTTTTCTCCTCGGCGAGGTTTGACATTCTCGAGGCTCCTTTCGTGGGCCCCGTTAGATTAAGGGGTCTCTACGAAACTTGGGAAACAGACGAGTTTTTTCTGCCTCAATGTTGGCCTTGATAATATCGTTAGTGGATTGAAATGTTTTTATTTTAGGTTTTACGCAATATTCTCAGTTATTTCCCCCCCTCCTTTTTTGTTGTGGCTACTATGAAAAGGGATGTGTTTAGAGGTTTAAAGGTAATTGTAGGCAGGAGTCTTTGGCGGAGTTCAGAGGGCTCTGGAACCCTCTGGTGAGAGGTCTGTTGTCGGTGTTAGATTGACTTTAGTTAACATATATGCCCCGAATGACCAGCAAGTTGATTTTTTTAAATCAAATCTCAGAAGAGTTTGGGGTATCACTTTCGGACGATATAATACTAGGGGGTGACTTCAATATGACCCTGAACCAAGATTTGGAGAGATCCTCTTCCACACGGTATAAGATAGCAAGTGAGGTTTTCAGCAAAGCAACAAATTTTAAGAAACTGATAAAAGAGTTTGCACTGGTAGACGCTTGGCGTATGAAGAACAAAAAACAAAGGGATTATATATTTTATTCCCCCCCCATACGTTATATATACTAGAATTGATTATATATTTGTCTCAGCGAATCTTCTGGAACGGGTCGCTCAGACCGGTATAGGCCCTTCATCATGGTCAGACCATGCCCAGTGGAAATGGTTCTGAAACCCCCTTTTACTAGACCTAAAGTGTTCCAGTGGCGCCTAAATGAGTCGCTTCTGAACCAGATCGTGGTATTCTGGTAGATTATTTCAGATTAAATAAAGGCTCAGTTGAAAGCCCTTCCACCCTCTGGGAGGCTCATAAAGCCTCAATTAGAGGCCAATTTATCTCAATTGCTTCATACAGGAAAAAAGCCAAAAAGTTAAAACAAGGTAAACTCACAGCTAAAATAATTGAATTAGAACAGGAACATAAAACACGCCCTTGCCCGAAGATTTAGAAATTTCTCTGTCAGACTAGAGAGGAATTACATAAACTAAGATTGGAGGACACAAAAAAAGCATTAAAATGATTTATTATGATTACGGTAATAAGGCAGCTAAGTTTCTCGCCAGCAAGTTAAGAGGTGTTAAAGCTAAATCACAACTATCAACTATAAAGCGTGGTAATGGTGAAATTACACACAATGCTTTCCAAATTGCTGAGGAATTTTCTAAGTTTTACAATAATTTGTGTAATCTGGATTCAACAGATCCCAATTTTAATAAATCCTCCAGTGAACAAAACTCTCCACGGAAGAACTGGAGAAACGCAATGCTAAAGTTAGTCTAACAGAATTAAAAAAGAGGTTATTAAAGGTCTGAAGCCCTCAAAGGCCCCAGGGCTGGATGGCTTCTCAAATCTGTCTTATAAAAAATACTGGGGAATATTAGCTCCATGTCTTTAAGATATGTTTAATAGTTTCCTGTGAGGCTCCCAGATCCCCTCGCAAATGTCAAAAGCAAATCTAGTAGTAATACCCAAAGAAGGAAAGGACCCAATGAGTTGCGCAAGTTATAGGCCAATATCGCTACTTAATACAGATTTAAAGATATATAGTAAAATTCTAGTGCATAGATTAAACCCAATTTTGCCCCGTCCGATCCATAATGATCAAGTAGGTTTTATAAGAAAGCGTCAGGCCTCAGATAATACACGTAAGATTATCAATATAATTGATTATGTTCAGTTTTATAAATCCAAGGGGATGTTGTTGAGTTTTGATGCTGAAAAAGCGTTTAACAGAATTAACAGGGATTTTTTAGATCGAATTTTGGTGGGGTTTGGCTTTTCAGGCACATTTTTAAGAGGGGGTCCAAGTCCTATATGACGTCCCTACAGCCTCCCTAAAAATGCCAGGGGGTGGAACTAAATCAAATCAAGATCAGTAACAGGACCAGGCAGGGATGTCCTTTATCTCCCCTGCTCTTCGCATATTCAGGGTATGCAGATTGGCCAGGAAAGTTTCAAATGATCCCTTTTCGCCGATGATATTATCCTGACAATTTCCAACCCCCTGACCTCACTTCCCAATTTACAAGATGAGTTCTCTAGGTTAAGTTTGTCCTCAGTTATAAAATATATTTGGCTAAATCAGAGGCTTTAAATTTAACTTTACCAGACTCCGAGGTTAAACTATTCAAATTAAATTTGAGATTTTCTTTCACAGGAGTTGAGATGTTTAGATTTTTGCAGGTTTCTCACTATCTAAGGCAGCTCTCCCCAGCAGAGTTTTTCCCGGAGTGTTCTGTAAACGAAGAATTATGAAGAAATAGGAATTATCAGTGGGGATTTATTTCAACTATTTATCTATCAGCTCCTTAGTTCTTGTGAATTTAAACCTCCCTGCACAAATTCATATATGGTCCAATGAGCCCAGGATTTTCAGGTTGAAATTTCTTGGGGAGACTGGCAAACTATCTGGACCAATGCAACAAACACATCACTATGCATAATATCCAAAGAAAATATCTATAAAGTTATTTTCAGGTGGTATTTGACGCCCCAGTGATTGAGGCAGATTTACCCAGAGACCACGAATCTCTGTTGGAGGGGTTGTGGAGGTGTTGGAGATATGGCCCATATCTGGTGTCTCTGCCCCAAAATACAGAGGTTCTCGGGAGTGGTGCAGAATTTGGTGCAAGAGATTTTTGGTATAAGGATCCCCTTAGACCTGATTATAATGGTTTTGGATAAACCGCTAGATAATTTATATGAAAATAAATCTAAATTATTGTTGCACATCCTCCCCATGGCTAGGCGTGCGATCGCCGGGGCCTGGAACAAGCCTCTACCTCCCTCCAGGAGAGAGATTATTTTGAGAATAAATGAGGTGCAATCTATGGAAAGATTAACAGCATTGGTTAGACTGGAGAAAATTCCAAAAGGTCTGGAAGCCCTGGAACTCTAGGTGGACTAGATGAACTGTTCAGCAGTCACTGTGGATGGAGAGCGGTACAGTATGTTTTTTTTTTCTTCTCAGAGTTGGTAATTCTATATGATATCTGGAGTTGGGACTGCTCGGCGCTGTTGTACTCTTGGAATTGTTGTATTATTGGATTTTTGTTTTTCTATGAAACTGGTGTTAATTTGGTGGTACCCCCCCCCCCTTCCCTTTTCTATTTCTGTATCCCTTCCCTTATATTCTTCAAAAACTCAAAATAAAAAATAAATTACAAATAAAAGGAAACGTTGTGATTTTCATCCCGTATCTCCCTTAAAGAAGTTTTCAAATGTTGGCCAGTATGGTTATATATCCCAATAAAGGTTCATCAAGAAATCAGTAGTCCCTTCCCATGGGGAAGTCATTTTTTATGTCCTTCTTGACTGCTCAGTTTATATTTGCATATTACTGACTAGTCCAGCTTTGATTTTATCATCTCATCATTGTGCAAAAGTAATTTCCATACCTAGATAGTTATTCCAAATACACCTTCCTTTACTGCAAGACACCTTATGGCCCATTGAGGTTAATGTGCCATAACAACCCATATTCACTACGCCCATTGGCTAATTTGAGATGGAAAAAATAGCTTACATTTTTTTCCATGGCAATAATCACTTTGCTGTCGAAAGATTAAGCATGTGAAATAATTTGAATACAATGTTGAGTACTTGTACTTGGCTGCCAATGATGGAGGAAACATATACTGTAAGTTTGTGTACCACTGGAGAGCTGGAAGTGGAATGCAGGAGAATATTAAGTTAAACTGAATTACCCAAATGAGGTCATGTGCATCATGTATCACTGGAATACTGCTCTAAAACAGGTGAAACTTGCGTAATTTTAACTCTGCGTGAATGTGCATCAATGTATTAAGGTGCTCTGCTACATATTTTGCTTAAAATTGCTTGATGGGCGTTTGGCTTACTCATATGCAAATCATATGGTAATGAGTTTACCTAACGACGGAGATCCTCAGACCGATAACCAGTGGCGTATTTAGCTTTTTGCCACCTGTAGGCTGGAGGGGAGGGTGGGGTGGCCCTCCTCAGCGTGTGACATCATGATGTCACAACGCCACATTGTCATGGCAACATGGCATCATGTAACGTCATGGCGTCCTGACGATGCGTCACTACGAGGGAGGGGGGTGGGGGGTCTGCGAAAAAGGTGACACACACACAAACATTTGTTGCCCCCCACAAAATTGTCGCTCTAGGCTATAGCCTTCTCCGCCCTATGAGAAATCCTCCCCTGCTGTTAACCCATGGGAATAACGCTACAATATTTAACACCTAATTGCTGGCGTTGCCTACATACTGACCCTGGTTATGTGTGATATTTCTACAAATAGCCTTCAAGTCAAAACGACAGGTCTTAACTGGTACCCACATGAATGTGCTGCGTGTAGGTCTTAACCCTTTCATTACATGTGTAATACTACCATATGTATGGTGGCACATATAAATGGGTGACACCCATCACCATATGCATCTGAAATTGTGTATTTTTCAAGAAATAAACTACAGTATAATATGGTTTTTTTTAATGATTAAAGGGAATGTAGGATATGTTTGTGTGGCCTACTATTGTATGTAATAGAGTGTATTAAGTATGAGTGTACAATAATTATTCTACATATGAGAACAAGAATTTCCAAGAGACAGAAGTTGGCAAAATAAAATTTAATCATGTACGGTTAAAATAACTGTGTGTGAAAAAAAAACCAAATTTTTAACAATATATTCAAACAGCAACATCATTAATATTTACAAAAACATTCCATACCTCTTTTTTGGTGGTGCGCTGCTTGGCTCACTGGGCCCATTGGTGCATGCTCTGCCACATCTCAATGTGTGCATAGCGTGGGCATGTCAATGGATGGTGGAGGAGGAAACGGCATACCCACTACTATGGAAACCCCAGATGAAGGCCAGAACTTCATTGAGGCACTGGGGGTGTAAAAACAAAACAGATCTTTCTGGCGCTTGGACTATGGAGAAACACAAAAGTTCTTGTGTGGAACGTAGATATTTTCAATATGAATCATTCCGGATCTTCAGAAGTCAAATGAAGAACTTTCACCTCAAGAGATAGGAGACATAAACACAATACACACCACCATAGTGCATTATCCTATGGTAGAGATATGACTGATATAAATCAGGGATACTAGCAGAGGTATAAAATGTAATATTCCATATGAAAAAAGATTACAAATCTTAATCTACATATCAAAATGTACACTTGTACATACTAATAACTGCACATAAAGTAGTACACCATAAAAACAAATGCTTATAGCAATAATTCTTGACTCGTCCGCCGATTGGAAAAATTGGAATCCTACTCACAACGAGTGACTGGGACATAAGCTTTAGTGTGGATGTATCACTGGCGCTCGAATCACCGCTTGTTCGCTTGTACTGGGTCCCGGTCTTACTGGAGGTGGTTACCAATGATGGGGCACAGATGGCCTCAAGGCCCTGCTAGATTGCATGGGACAACTCACTGCCAGGATACTTCACCAGGATACCTCACCACTTTACATTTCGCCTTAAATTTCTCACGTGCCCGTCGCTCCAATGCGCCATCTCAAAATGTCTGGGCGTGTGGAACATTTCGGCTGTGTGGGATATTTAAAGACGACACAGGACATTTTGGGCGCATAGGACATTTAAATATGGCACGCGGCGAATGTGAAGAAATGAGGTGTCACAGCAGTGAGTTGTCCCGTCGGTGACATGCATGGTGGCGTAGTGCTGGCGGCGGTTTGGTCATGGCTAAACGGCCCATTCTGTATGTCTTTTATCAGACATAGCTGTGTCTACAGGCTGCTGAATCCTGCTCTCTGCATTTTCAGCAGCTCGACCTGTACGACATCAGCTGGACATGATTGAGGGGTTGCGTCTGTATCCTTGCTTCAGCATGGGCAGCGGCCGATACAGCTGGGGGTGTAGCTACTGTGGCAGCTGGGGGGGGGGGGCAGCCACAGGTGCAGCTGCGTCAGCTGGAGCACCGGTTGTGACCTCCACAGTTACCTCTGTGAGGAAGAGGTTCACAGTATCCTCTTCCACAATGGGCTCGGCAGCCTTATGCACAGACTGTGATGCAGCACCCACTGACCGCCTGTGTGATGATCCTCAAAAAGTAATATATCATATCATCAAATACATTTAGTAAACCTTAAGACTAGTAGCAGGTTGCTGATAGTGATTCTTAGGAGAAAAGTGCTGGGTACGGTGGGTGTTTAGATATCATTCATAAGATGATTAATCAAGTTTTCCAAGAACTCTTTGAGACTGAGACTCTTTGTGTTGATTAAATTAGTGTTCTTGTGATTAGTGAACTGTTATTTATGGTCCTTGTAACAGGGGACTTATCCCTGTTAACAAATGTGCCTCTAATCCAGCAGTGTGGTGGTTAACTGCTGGTAGGCAATTAACTAACACTACCTGGCTGATTACAGGTGTTAGAAAAAGCCTGCCTCTGAGACAGGAAGGGAGATTCCTTAGTCCACAACTGGGCTGAACCAAGGAAGGACAGATGTCTTGAGCGGCAAGCTGACAACAAGACAAAGGGGACAAGATTCTAAACTTGGAGCTGGACATTGCCTTAGCACACAAGGGTGCAGATCCAAGAGAGCAGAGAAGCTTCCCCTATAGCAACCCAGCTAACAGATAAGACTTTTCTTATAAGACTATTATCTATGTCTATCTATATAAATGAATGTCTCTATGATTTGGGCTGGTGAATCGCTGGACTAACCACACAGTTAAAGAGAACTGGATCACAAGTGTATATATACTCTAGAATGGAGCGGATTTTTGTTTGCTGATTTACATGTTTGCTGTGTTTAAAGCAACAGGCGCAATAAAGCCTTCTTTTAATTTCACCTTAAAACAGTCTCCATTGCATACCTCTGAACACGTCTCTTACAGTCCTCAAATAGGCAAAGGATTACTTTATATAGATTATTCCCTTACTGCAATGTGGAAGGCCTATAGTGTTTTGAAATTGTAACACATGTTCCCCACCTCTCTGGAAGATGTTGCTGCCACTACTGATGTTTGTGGTGTGGTCATACCTGTGAGGGTCCAGGAGAGCTCAGTGGTTCGTGATGGTGTGGGGGAACAATACAGGCTTTTGGTGAATTCAGACTTCGCTCATGGTGTCAGCGCCTCCAGCTTCAGTGGGCTCCAGGATTCCCAGAGACAGTCTCCCACCAAAGCAGACTTCTTTCACACCCTTGCCCAATTGACTGAAGTCTCAGGCAGGGGTATATAAAACAAAGGGGCTTTATTGGCAGTCACTGCAGATGGTATACAGCGGATGCAGATAGTGACAGAGGTCCCAGGCCTCTGGATGGTGCTTGGCTCTCTGGTAGTCTTGAGGCCTCTGATCTCTCTTGGCTCAGTCAGCCCAGGAGGGACTGACAGGCCTGGCTCACTCCCAGCTGGGAGGAGCAGCACACACCTCCTCTCTCTAGGATGGGTCGAATACAACAACTGACCTATAATTTAGTACTTCCTCTCTGATGCACCAGAAGGGAAGGGCACACGGTCTGTACCCTGATTGGCTGTAGACAGACCCTTGTGGCACCACCTCTTCTGTCACTCAGAGTCAGCATGGGGGGGGGTCAATGCCCCCTAGGACAGCCTGCTACAGCCTGTAACTACCAGGAACTTACATGACAGGAGTCAGAGAGGCAGGCTGGACAAGCCAGGCTACATAATCTTATGAGGGCATACACATAAGCATGTCACATACGTTATTTAGCCAAGTACTCTTCATCTGTATGTGTTAGTGCACTGAAAATATGACAGTAATATGTGCTCTGATATTTTAGGTTAAGTATAAAGTGACATGTATACATGAGATTGATATCTAGCGTATTATATATGTACTGTATTGTCACTTACCAGGTCTCGCTGCATCCCCACAAGGTCAGGTAGTCCCACTACCTGGGAGGAAGCTATGACAGAGCTGGCCTGCTCCTCCATAGGGGTCAAGTGCAATGGGACAGGTGGTCCCCCTCCAGTCTTCCGTGCTTGGGCTATGTTGTCAGCAACTTCTTTTTGACCTTCCTTTTGCTGTTGTACCAGCACTTTTTGATCATGTCCATGGATCGGACGGCGTTATTGTCCCCCAAACTCGCTGCTTCTCTGTGGTGCTGGTCCTGGAGCACAGTGATCCTAATAATTTGGAGTGGTTATCCACAACTCCATTGATCAGATTTTCCAGATCCCTAAAGGAAACGCCTGGCTGCGGATCCTCCCAGCATTAGAAGCAGGAGCAGTCTCAGCAGTTGAGGTAGAAGCCTTCTCAGCCATATTTACAGTATAGCAGTTTAGCTGATATGGCTGAGTTTTCTAGTTTGTAATGTGTATTTATTTGAATTTTAAACATGCTCATGGGCATCCTGATGGCTCATGCTAATGTGTAACACGTCACAAAATGGTGTGCGCTAATAATACTTTTTAGCCAATGTGCATGTGCAGTGTATTGGAGAACGTGTCTCTGTGACATGAAAAGCCCTGTTAATAGCATGGCTACTATTACGAACGTTATATTTGCATCTTATTAGCTTTGAGGATAGAGTTAATAAAAAGCACTCTATTAGCGCAAAAATACTTCGAATGTTTGAGGATCTACCCCTATGTTTCTTAAGGGAAGGCTTTCTCCTGTCACTTTTAACTCATGCTCTGTAGATCTCTCTGGTGCTTATGTGGTTAAACCCAGAAGCCATTGCTGTGCAAGCAAATGCTTTAGTCGCAGGGACAGAGACTTAACAAAATCCTTGAGCCCTGAAGACTTCTTCTCGCCTGTGTTTTTCAAAGTGCTTATGAAAGTCGGCAGTTAGACAGTGAGATGCCTTGAGCAAGAGATATGAAATGATGAAAAATGACCAATCTCAAGACATCAATTGCTTGGGCACTGTCACATAGGAGGGCTCATTATTCAACTAAGCAAAGTTTTTGAGAAACGCATAATTCATATTGGGAACCATACAGTATTAAAAGAGAGGGTGTCAAACTAATCATATATTAACCCTTTTGCTGTCAGAAGCGTAATGTACTGCCATTCCATTGAATTACTGATCCTCACACTTTGATCTCGGAAGGCTTCACTCCTTAAGACACTTATCTACTGAAACACAATTTTGTTTTGTCATGTTTTAGTACATCTATGCTTACTGTGAGTCTCACCTTTCTTTGTAATGTACAGTAGCATCCCGGAGGTACAGTATTTGTTTGAAATGTTTTGATTTTCAAGAACAGGATAAAATGGCTGTTATTTTCTATATAAAATGTGTTGATATTTGACATATTCAGGCCCGCCAACAGGGGGGGTCTGCCGGGGTTGGCGTCCCGGGCCCGGTGAGTCAGGGAGCCCGGCTGCCCGCGCCCCCTGCGCAGCTGTTGCCGTGTTAAAAAAAAGTGTCAGAAAAAAAATTGCCGGCAATCCCTGTGCACATGCGCAGAGTAGAGGTCTCGGCGCGGCTGCCCCCCCCAATCACCAGATCCCTTCTTTGCTCCCCCCGCATGGGTGCTCTAGGGGAATGTGGGCTGAAGGGGGATGCACCGTGGCCAACCTTGTTCCCCCCGTGCCTACCTCCCGCCCGGGCAGCAGCCACGAGGACCGGGTGCAGGGAGGGGGGACGTGTCGCATGCCTGTGGGCCTGCTCCCAACGTGGGATGAAGGGGAAACGCCGTGGTGAGCCTGCGCCCTCCAACCCAGGTCCCCTGCTCCAGAATCCTGCACCAGTCACCCACCCACCCAGGAAGTCAAGGCACCCACCCAGGCAGGCAGTCACCCACCCAGTCAGTCACCCACATGCCCACCCACGCAGTCACCCATCCACCCATGCAGTCAGTCACCCACCCACGCAGTCAGTCAACACAGTCAGTCACCTGCCCAACCACCCACCCATGCAGTCAGTCACCACCCACCCAGTCAGTCAACGCAGTCGTAGGCAGTCAGTCAATGTCAGTTTTTTGAGAGATTCAAAGATTTTGAGAACACACAAATTAAAATACAAATATTAAGCATTGTATTTTTAGGAGAATTAAAAATATTACTCAAATACATGAGTTATATTCCAATCACATAAGTGTTATGGAAATGAATAAAAATCTAATTAAAAGGAAAGACCCCAAATCTATTTCAATATTTAAGACCATGGGATGCAGATCCAAGGTCTTTTTTCTTGAAATAGAAGAAACTGTATCACCTACCTCTCTCCGCTCCCTCCTTCAATTTGTATTGGAGTATGTCAAGTATCTCAAATTGCTTCTGTAGAGGCATTTGCCTTCACATATGATATCATGAACCGATAACTAATTATTCTTTTGGGAAATAGGGTTAATGTGATAATTAAAAAAATTAAGTTACTTTTTGCACCATGCTGGCTAAATCCCACTATATATCATGGAGATACCCTGGGTTCTATGTACGCACTGACTAAGTCGTCTTGAATGGACGAAAGAACAAGACCCCAGCAAAGTTGATTTGTCTCCTGACCGTCAGGGAGACTGGCTCCTACAGTTCAGGAGTGGATTCCATTAGAGAAAATGAATACATTAAAGAGTTGCCAGAAGGAGAGAACACACCCTCCATACATGAGGGAGGTGTTATAGCAGGCCTCTTGCTGCAACTATCCCTGTGCATCCATAAGGTAAAATAGGCAATAGAGCAAAATATCCCAGCAAAAAGTAACATTAAGCTGGCTACATAAATATATATTGGCATGTGGTGAAAATGGCTCTGGTTTTGCTCCAAAATTGTATTCATTCCACCCAAGTCCTCCTCTGCCGCTCCCTCATCCTTTCTCCCATGCCCCTATCTCTCCCAAATTTTCTTTTTTTCTCCCTTCCTTTCCTCTGCCTACTGAAGTCCTCTGTCCCACTGACCTCTCTTTACTCTATGCTCCATGACTGTCACGCTTTTTCACTCCTTCCACCCTCCTGTCCATCTCAATTCCCCTCTATTTTTCACTTTTTCCTCCTCTTCTCCCATTCCACCTCTCTTATTCTCCCCTTTACATAGTAACATCATGACATAGTTACATAGTAAATGAGGTTGAAAAAAGTTCAAGTTCAACCTACTGTATGCTAACTTTAGAAAACAGATACAGCTCAACCCCGTTATAGCGCGATCCGCTACAATGCGAATCCGCTTATAACGCGGGCTGAGTGTGGCTACCGGTTTGCACGAGGACTTACCGGCATCTCGATCTCTCTCCTCTTTGCAGCTGTCAGCTCTCTCCTCACTTCAGTGCTCTCATCTCTGCAGCTGTCAGCTCTAGTGCGCGGCATCGCAGAGGAGGGTCACACGATACTAGTGTGAACCAATAAACATAGCTGCTATTATCTATTTATGCCTCTGCAAGGCCACCCTTTATGTTTTGTAATTTTTTCGTTCCTCATAAATGAAGAAGTAAAAAAGAAGTATAGATTTAATGAATGCTATTCCACAAGACACCTACCGGTGCCTGTCACCCTACAACCCATTCACGTGAATGTGTCCATAAGGTGTCTTCCAACCCCAATGGGTGTCTTATGGAATAGCATGGCTTAGTAAATACGGGGCTTAAAGAAGCAGTTAAAGCGACATGTTTTTTGTTTGTTTGTTTTATATAGGATTGAAGCAGAGGGTCCCGTAGCTGAACCCCATTGAGTTCAGCTCCGGGGTCTCCCTGATTCCTCCATTGCAAGTGCTGGTAGCAAATTCAGTTGGGCTGTGTGGAGATATCCTGTGTCATTCGGGCCAATAGGAAACCTTGTCGTTTTTCAAATGGTTCTCGTGACTAGGACCGTTAAACTGCAGAGAGATGCAGGCAACCTCTACGAAGATAAATATCTCATGAAGCAGGGTGTCATGGAACTGATATCAACGTGGTTCAGCTCCAGTGACCTCCTGTTCCAATCCTATGTTTTTTTAACAATAATGTTGCTTGAACTGCTGCTTTTAATGAGTCCTGATGCTTGCTAGGGTGTGATTTAGAGTATGCTTTTTGGGTCTGAAATCTTAAAGTTGTTACATGTCATAAATCATGAAATAAATATGACAATACATTGGAGGATGCATGACTCATGTGCAAGCTTTAACATTAGTACAACCTCTGTAAACAGAATACAATCAATCAGTTGCATATGTCATCGCTGACAAAGTATACAACCATGCTTTAGTACAGGCATGTGATTATTTTAAAGTTTGTAAAATTCCTGCATGTTATTGACTGTAAATACTACCTCAAAAGATACGCGTCAGCATCAGACGCCTTGGCATGGGATAGACAGTGAGGGAGAATCCTGCAGGTGGGGGAGAGCCGGGTCCGGCGGTAACTGCTCTGACCAGCCACTAGCCCCCTCCAGCAACCACCCAACAGCCCTCTCCAGCAGCCACCCACCGGTCCCCTCCTGCAGCCACCTACCGGCCCCCTCCAGCAGTCACCCACTGGTCCCTTCCAGCAGCCACCCACCGGCCCCCTTCAGCAGCCACCCAGCAGCCACCCACTGGTCCCCTCCAGCAGTCACCCACTGGTCCCTTCCAGCAGCCACCCACCAGCCCCCTCCAGCAGCCACCCACTGGCCCCCAGCCACAACCACCCACCGGCACTCTCCAGCAGCCACCCACCGGCCACCTCCAGCAGCCGCTCACTACACTCTCCAGAAGCTACCCACTGGCCCCCTGCTGCAGCCACCCACTGGCCCCCTCCTGTAGCCACCCACTGGCCCCCTCCTGCAGCCATCCACTGGCCCCCTCCTGCAGCCACCCACCAGCCCCCTCCAGCAGCCACCCACTGGCCCCCAGCCACAACCACCCACCGGCACTCTCCAGCAGCCACCCACCGGCCACCTCCAGCAGCCGCTCACTACACTCTCCAGAAGCTACCCACTGGCCCCCTGCTGCAGCCACCCACTGGCCCCCTCCTGTAGCCACCCACTGGCCCCTCCTGCAGCCATCCACTGGCCCCCTCCTGCAGCCACCCACCAGCCACCTCCAGCAGCCACCCACCGGTCCCCTCCAGCCACCCACCGGACTCCTCCAGCAGCCACCCACCGGTCCCCTCCAGCAGCCACTCACCAGCCCCCCCGATCTGAGACCATCTCCAAGGTATGTCTGAATTTTATATGTATTGAGGCGGTGGGTGTATTTTTGATATGTATTGGGGAGTTTGGGGGGCTGGGTGTATTTTTTTATATGTATTGGGGGGTGGTGTATTATTGTATATGTATGGGGGAGAGGGTCTCATTTTTTACCATTGTGTCCAGTATATTTGCCACCTGGTAACCCAACAGGCCGCATAATTCATCAGTTTGTAAAGGAGAATTTCTTTTTTTTACTTGTCACGTCTTTTCCCCTATTAGAGGTGGGGAGTGCTGTGATTGATGCCTGGAGCAAGCTCGGCTACAGCAGTGTTTTCATTTCATATTTATAAAACCTGATGGAGACATCGATCAATTAGGTAGAGCTTTTTGTGACGCAGCATCAAGCTCCTGGCTGTGAGTCTGAAGCTGAGAGTGAAATCGTTACTGTTTCTCTGGCACTAGTGAAACAAACGAGAAGCTTTAGTTTAAAGCAGCAGCCCCTATTTGTCCTTTTTTTATTGTAGCTGAACAGGGGAGTTTTCATAGCTACTCCAAGGTCCCCCGACCTTCGGCCACTCCCTGGTTTCTGAGATATTTTAGTTTTTTTTGTGTCTGTCATGTTAATTACTTTAACCTTCATTTTAAAAAATAGCTATTTTCTCTGTCTGCTGTGAGGTCACCTGGGTCAACATGGTCTTTGCATTAATGGATCAATAAAACAATGAAAAAACAATGTTTATAATTCTAGGGATTGGCGACACTGTACAAATGTACCAGGGAATTGACCTGATCTCTAGGCAAAGGTATATCTAGGCATATATTCCAAGGCATCAAAAACATTCCTGAGACTGTTCTCTGCTAGCAGACCAAATGTGACTGAAAGGGCAATCTCCATTTCCTTACAGATTTAAATATGATGATAATTACAATCTGGTGTACTTCACAAGGATAACAAATATTGATTTGTGATAAACCAAAACACAGACTTGCGCATTCAATTTTAGATTTCATATACAAAGTGACAGTGCTTGTTATGGTTGTTTACAGAGAAGGAATGTTACAAAAACATACAATACAGTGTATATATATATATATACAGCTAGGTCCGGAAATAATTGGACAGTGTCACAATTTTCATCATTTTGGCTCTGTACGCCACCGCAATGGATTTGAAATGAAACAACCAAGATGCAATAGAAATGCAGACTTTCAGCTTTAATTCAAGGGGTTGAACAAAAATATCGTATGAAACGTTTAGGAATTGCAACCATTTTCATACACAGTCCCCTTATTTCAGGGGCTCAAATCTAATTGGACAAATTAACACAATCATAAATAAAATGTTCATTTTTAATACTTTGTTGAGAATCCTTTGCAGGCAATGACTGCTTGAAGTCTGGAATGCATGGACATCACCAAACGCTGGGTTTCCTCCTTTGTGATGCTTTGCCAGGCCTTTACTGCAGCTGTCTTTAGTTGTTGTTTGTTCGTGGGTCTTTCTGCCTCATGTTTTGTCTTCAGCAAGTGAAAAGCATGCTCGATCGGGTTGAGATCAGGTGATTGACTCGGCCATTGCAGAATATTCCACTTCTTTGCTTTAAAAAGCTCCTGGATTGCTTTTGCAGTATGTTTTGGGTCATTGTCCATCTGTAAAGTGAAGCGCCGTCCAATCAACTTTGCTGAATTTGGCTGAATCTGAGCAGATAATATATCCCTATACACTTCAGAATTATTCCGGCTGCTTCTGTCTTCTGTCACATGATCAATAAACACTAGTGACCCAGTGCCATTGTAAGCCATGCATGCCCATGCCATCACACTGCCTAACCATGTTTTACAGATGATGTGGTATGCTTCGGATCATAAGCCGTTCCAAGCCTTCTCCATACTTTTTTCTTCCCATCATTCTGGTACAGGTTGATCTTAGTTTTATCTGTCCAAAGAATGCTGTTCCAGAACTGGGCTGGCTTTTTTAGATATTGTTTGGCAAAGTCTAACCTGGCCTTTCTATTCTTGAGGCTTATGAATGGTTTGCACCTTGTGGTGAACCCTCTGTATTTGCTCTCGTGATGTCTTCTCTTTATGGTAGACTTGGATAATGATATGCCTACCTCCTGGAGAGTGTTCTTCACTTGGCTGGATGTTGTGAAGGGGTTTTTCTTTACCATGGAAAGGATCCTATGATCATCCACCACTGTTGTATTCCGTGGACGTCCAGGCCTTTTTGTGTTGCTGAGCTCACCAGTGCGTTCTTTTTTTCTCAGAATGTATCAAACTGTTGATTTGGCCACTCCTAATGTTCCTGCTATCTCTCTGATGGATTTGCTTTTTTTTTGCAGCCTAAGGATGCCCTGTTACACTTGTATTGAGAGCTCCTTTGACCGCATGTTGTGGGTTCACAGCAACAGCTTCCAATCAACTCCAGACCTTTTACCTGCTTAATTGATGATGAAATAACGAAGGAATAGCCCACACCTGTCCATGAAACAGCTTTTGAGTCAATTGTCCAATTACTTTTGGTCCCTTGAAAAAGAGGGGGCTACATATTAAAGAGATGTAATTACTAAACCCTTTCTCCAATTTGGATGTGAATACCCTCAAATTAAAGCTGATAGACTGCACTTTAAGCCCATATTCATTATTTAACTGTAACTTGAATTTATTTTGGTACACAGCCGAAATAACAAAACTTGTATTAGTGTCCAATTATTTCCGGACCTAACTGTATATTCCCCCCCCCCCCCCTGTCCCCGGCGCTCCCGTTTCACCTGATGCCGACTGAGTGGGGAAAGTACCTTCACCGATTTGAAGAAGCTTGTTTCCCATATGCCAACGCTCCCATACGCCAACGCTTCGCCAAGCCACAAACAAACAATTTTGACTTTTACACAAACATACACATAATAAATGTATATATATATATATATATATATATATATATATATATATATATATATATATATATATATATATATATATATATATATATAGACATGACAGAAATGGTGTAGCGCCTATTGCATACTTGAGCCAAAAACAAAGCTGTAATGAAACCTGACTAGTGTAGTGGATAGCTGTGCTGACTAATGATGACCTGGTGTGAATGTTATAATATAAAGCAGCCTAATAACAATTTGACTACAAAATACAATAATTAATACAGTATTTAACCTAATATGACTTACACAAAATTACTATATAAAAAATGTAGATGTATAAAATAAACCAGTCCACAAAACACAATCCACCGGAGTCTTGCAGCTTGAGTATGAGGATCACCAATAGGACAAAGATATCTGTCTAGCTTGGCTTGAGTATAAAGGGTAGCTAGCTGACCAATAGGATTAACCCCTGACGAAGTCATTCGTGACGAAACGCGTAGGGCATTTCCTGGAGCGGTGAATGTAGCAGCTGTTTTTACTGCACGCTAAACGGAGACTTAGAATACTTTGTTTCCAGTCTGCGGTGGGTTGTTGCCACAGATCCACGCTGTGGGTTGCTGTTTGAACCGGAACCAATGCAGAGAGGTGTGTGTGCAGCCAGAGGAAGATTCTTTGTGGAACACATGGTGTTTGCCTGATCTGGTACACAGAATACCAAGGCACTCCCTTTGGACTACCATATGCAGTGAAGGAGGCACCCTATCATCCGTAAAGGCTTCCGTTTGGACCATGCAGGTTGGCGGAGTATAACTCATATATGCTTATATTCTAACTCTGTTTGTGAGTGCGCATTTTATATTTTCCAGTCAGATAAAATAATTTTTATACTTTAACACACTAGTGCGCCTGCTTTCTTTTTGTTTTTTACACACACACACACATATATATATATATATATATAGGCAATACGATACCGCATCAAGATGAAATATCAGAGGCAGCACTCCAAATGGTAGTCAAAATATTGTATTGAATCAACAAGACATCATTCCATCATCGGAATGATGTCTTGTTGATTCAATACAATATTTTGACTATCTTGATGCGGTATCGTATTGCCTACATTATTTTATAGGATTTGCACCCAGTATTTTGTTGATCCAGACGGAGTGCTTGTGGTTCTTTCAAACTGATATATATATATAACGAAAAAAAGAGAGTGCAACCCCATATCGCAATATGACATTTATTGGGAAACGGAAATAGGAATAGTGGGATCAAGCGCACTTACAAACTATAAGTTAAAAACAAGCAATAGTGAATAATATCACCGCCAACGATGCAGGAAGGTTATCCCTGAATTGCGTCCAAACACCTTCCGCTCCAGACAATCCGTCTCAAAGTAGGGGATGTCCCGATGTACATGGAGCACTCACTGATAGTAGCACACAGAATAACATGCGGCGCGACCCGGCCACGATCGCGTCGCGGAGTGATGACTCAATATCTGGTACTGCGTGTTTACAGCTTCCTTACGCATTTCGCCACTGACGGCAACTTCATCAGAGGATTCTGGGTAGAGTCATAGACCAGCGCCTTAAGAACTTCTCTGTCATCAAGTTAAACATAATTCGGCCAATAGGGCTGTATGACAACCCTGCACCAATGGTCCTTCTAGGTCTGAAGGGCCAATCAGGGAGCTTCACTGGCCTATGATGCTAACCTAGCTAAAAACCCAAAACAATATACTGCCAATGTGCAGACAAATATTACTAACATACACATGTAAATAATAATAAAAATAATAATTCATTCAACATGGGGGGAAGAAAAAGGGTAAGAGAAAAGGAGAGAGAAAAACAAAGGGAGGGAGAAGGACAGGGGGGGAGAAGGAGGAATGGGGGGAAAGGACTGGGTAGGAGGAGGGGAAAAAGACAAAGATAATCAACAACAATCACGTGGTAGATTAATGATAAGCAGCATCTGGATGTCTCACTTTTAGCTCCAGCAACAGGGCTGCTTCTCTCTCGAAGATTAGGTCAAAGATCTGGAAAAGATTAAAATAGAAAGAAGAAAATTATTAGATTTATTTAAAGACATTCATTTTCTACTAGGAAAACACTATATTTTATACCGGGTTGTGCGATGAGCGATTAAACCTAATAGGACAAAGATTCATAACATGGAATGAAACACATGCAAAACAGAATTTGAGTCACCATTAATTTGAGGATTTTGGCATCAAATTGTCTTAATAGCTTCAAACTTCAGTTAAAAACAATAATGTCTGGCCAACTTAAATTCTCATACTATATATTGTGTGGTATTATACAAGCCAATAAATAAGCCTAGTGTAGCCAGGTCCCCTACCTTCTGTGGGGTGGGGGGACAGCTGCAGGTCTACTGGGTGCCGCCATAGCTCGTTTGGACCCTTCATGGGTGCAGGGAGTGCTCCGGTAGGGCTGCAGGCTGTCAAGGGCAGGTCTGTGTGACAAACGGGTCACCAGAGCTTGCAGCGCACCCAGCAAGCGGGGGCCGCCATCTTGTTTGCTTCACGCATGCGCCGTAGCAGTCTTGCGCTTGCTTGCATATCACCGTCGGACTGCCGCCACATGGTGTGTGTGGCCTGTGGTCGTGGACCAGACCACAGGCACAATATAGACATTAAGGGACACCCTCCAACTGGAGCTCCCTCAAGGGGCAGACGCAGCACGCGTAGAGAAAGGATCTGGCAGGCCGCGTCGTGGGATCACTGTGTGGTTTCATCATCTCCCTATACCCTGGTCTGGATGGAGACCAAGAAGGTACCCACGTGCACCAACAGCCACACACAGGCGTAGCGCTACTCCACATACTTTGGGTGAGCTTGGCTCTGTGGACACCGGGTGGCTAGGTGCCCAGGGCACCTCACCACAGTACTTTGGGGGATCTAACCGGGGCGTGTATATAGTGTGGGTACTGTATGTACTGTATTGTTATTTTGTTATAGATATGTGTTAGTAAAGATAACTAGTCATACGTGTGTGTATCTTTATTCATTACTGCATTGGTCCTGAAGAGGGGTTATCCTGCAGTTCTAGGATCCCTCTCAGGTGGAGGCGCTTTATACTGATAGAACGCTCTCAGTGGTGGAGGATTAGGCCTCCTGAACGCCAAACAGGTATTCAGCATGCGTAGTTCCCTAAGTCACGGGGAAAGGGTGCTACACTAGTTTAGACTGACAATCGAGGCTCCGGCAACAAAGTTGTCCAGAAACGCCTGCTATTGTCTGTCACGACGATCAAGCGCTGTCTTGAAGTCAAACAAAAAAGGAAACACTGAATACCACTTCAATACTAACATTATTGCGACCTAAAAATAAATATGTTTAATATGATATCCCAAACTGCAAAACACTTCTATGTAACAATCTCATTCGTAACAAACTGTCCGAAAGATGAACAAAAAAATACAACATACAAAACTCATTATTCTCAAGAAGGCCGTGATGTATGAACATAGATACAAAGTTACATAATAGATGAGGTTGAAAAAAGACATATCCATCGAGTTCAACCTGTGTTAAATTTAGACGACAGATACTTATTCTGTATGTATGTATATCTTTATTTATATAGCGCCAAAAGTGTACTAAGTGCTTCACAAAGAATACAGTACAGGGAATTATAACAATACAATAAGGGTAGCAAAATCAGACAATAGGAAAGGAAATCCCTGCCCCAAAGAGCTTACAATCTAAGTGGTATGATGGGAGATTTACACAGATAGCAAGTGCTGTAGATGGCAGTGCTTGGCGGAGTGACTGTGGGTGTGGGACAGTAACTATGAGTGCAGGCTAATGGGATGAATGATTTGTGGTGCGGATTTTAAGGTTAGTCAGTATTAAATCAGATAGGTAAACACCTTTAACACCCCTCCCCCCTCCCCGAAGGAGATTTGCTTGTGCATAGGTGTTAGTGGTGCTGTGGTGCTCACCTGTTGGTTCTCAGGAGGCTGAGTCTCCGCGATGTTGTTGGGAGTAGGGCACAGGATAGTCTTTAGTGATGGTGCAGCGCCTCCATCCTGCAGGGCTCCTGCCATTATAATTATAATAATAGCATGTTCATTTATAGCGCTGCTAGTTTTATGTAGCGCTTTGCAGAGACATTTTGCATGCACAGGTCTCTGTCCCATGGAGCTTACAATCTATGTTTTTGGTGCCTGAGGCAAAGGGAGATAAAGTGACTTGCCCAAGGTCACAAGGAGCCGACACCGGGAATTGAACCATAGACCATAAGTCAATGCAACAGATTTATTACAACTGAACTGAACATAACTGAACATAACTGAACTGGAAGATAACATTACTGAATTGGAACATAACATACTGTAACTGGTCCCTCTTCTTCCAGTATCCCAGCACAGGGGTATCATCCGTTCCCTGGGCAGGACATGACTAGTCACCCCAGGAGCTTGAGGCCCCTAAGCTAGTCTGAGCTTCCCTTAACACTTAGGGGCAAGGCAGGAACACAGCCCTCTGAACCCAGAGAGAACACTCCAGCAGAACACTGCGAGAACCAATAAATTTAGAAGGGAACCAACTTTTATACCAGGGGTGTGTCCCACTCCTAGGCCCCCCTGGAGTAAGCCCATCCCACTGGCACATGTTAAAATGGTTTCCAAACACCTTCCTGAAAACAGCAACAATGTTACATACTGGGGATGAGGCTCACATGCTGGGCCATGTGAGTAGGGTTTAACCCTAGAACTGCCTGCTCCTACCAGGACTTATAGTACTAGGGTATAGAATTTAGTAGCCAGAGGTTACATGGCTACACACCATTAGCAAGGGAAGAGATTGTAGGGAGGTGTGGGTGAGAATAGGTGTGTTTATGTCTGGGTTCAGGATTAGGAGAGATACCCAGCAGCAAGAAGGAGTAGATAGAGGGTGTGAATAGAGGATGTGTGTGGGTGCTTTTTATTGAGGGGTAAAGAAGTTGTATTTTGTAAGTTTGAATTTACAGTATATACAGAAGGAAAACACAAAACCCCAGTGAAACATTATCCAATGTCTCATAAGGGGGAAAAAAAAAATTCCTTCCTGACTTCAATATTGGCAATCAGATTGTTCCCTGGATCAACATCCTTTCCATGTTTACTTATTATATTATATCCCTGACCTTTCCTTTCTAAAACGATGATCAACCTTTTGTATTGTACTGTATCTACCATCACAGTCTTCATGGGTAATGAATTTCACATTTTAACTTACTATTAAAAAAAAACCTTCCTTTGTTCCTTGTGAAATCTATTTTCCTCCGACCTAAAGAGATGACCTGTGTCATTTGTACTGCAATTGGGATGAATAGTTATTTTGAAAGCTCCTTGTATTGACCCTGAATATACTAATACTGTATTTGTAAAACGTTATCATATCTACTCGTAGACACCTCTTTTCTAATGTAAACATCTAATTTAGCTAGCCTCCCCTTTATTAATCTGGTGGCTCTTCTCTGCACTTTTTCTAGTTCCACAATGTATTTTGTATGGAGTTGTGCCCAAAACTGTACTCCATATTCAAGGTGCAGTCTTACTAATGCTTTATACAGTGCCATAATGATGAATTCTTCATTTCCATCCATCCATCATTTAATGAAAGATAAGAACTGACATCATGGATATCATGAAAAAAAAACACAATAAAAAACCTATTGAACAGTGAATAATTATCACTGCCACATAGATTTCAAAGTACATCTACAGGTTGTTGTTGTAGAGTGTTTGTTACCGTGGTTACCAATTTATTTTCATTTTAAATATTAATTTTTTCTGAACCGGTTCAAGCAAATTGTCTGACATTTTAGTACAAATTGCAAAAAATAATACATTACATTTTTTTCATCACTTTAAAAAAACAAAAAATTATTTAAATATGGGAGCTGCACCAAGTTTGTTGAAACTTCTGGGGGATGTTAGTAGGAGAGAAAGGTATTCTCATCATTTCATCAGAATCGGTCAAGGCGTTTGGCCTGTGGAGAGAGCACACCAAAAAAAAAATTGAATGGACCGGCACTCAAAAACCTTAATAAACAATTAAATAAATACAAAAAGTGTTATTTAATCTAAACCACAATGTAATCAATACACAAAAATAATGACTACAAAAGGGTTAATTAAAAATAAATTACATTTATAAATTAAATGATCTCCCTATAATAGACCAAATACAAAAAAATAATCTATTTATGCAGATGCCTATGTCTTGTCTTTCAGGGAAGATGTGCTGTGATTTCAATCATCTGCACAAAACTAATACGCAATATCCTCTACAAAGCTTCCACTTGTGCTGTCTAACAAAGATGTAAAATTATTCAGCCATGTTTTACAAGTTATATATGGAATACTAATAAACACTGAATGTCTAGATAAACTACAGTATACTACTGTACTGTACTTACCCAAACAAAATGGAGGAGTCTATTCCCAATGTCAAACTCTTTGGTAAAATAGTTCTATTATGCCGCTGAATGGAGCATAAATAAGCGCAGCTACACTAACTTAGATTTAGAAAAAGAAATGTTTTCACCAAATTGTCCCACGGATTTAAAACACTGTTTATGACAGTGTGGAATGATAGCCAAATTCCAGTATAAGGTTTATGTGGAACATCTTTAGAGTAGCTCTTCAGAAATCTTTTGAAGGGTTATTAGTTTATTAGGTTATTTTGATAAGTTCAAAGAGAGGGGAAAAAAAACACAAATTCTACAACTACAGTACTGTAGCCGTAGTAAACACAAACACAGCAAAGAAATATATGCTGAGCGATTGGATCAAGAAAACTACACCTAGAATTATGGAGATTCAGAACAAACTGTTAAACCATATTCATTATGATAGAAGAAAGGTCCTTATACATGTTGAAAAGGATATGAAGAGATTCTTTTAAAAAAAAAATGGTTATATATTTAGATTTCCTCCTTACAGAAAAAAAAGATTGAATATTAAAAATCTTAAAAGGATAGGAGTGGGCTCCTGGAAGAGTGAACTAAAAAAGCTCAGAACCTGAAAACCCAGATTAGACTACTGTAGTTAACAGTGCGTTAGGATTATTTTCTTTCTTCATAAAAAGTGTTTGTTGTTTTCTTTGTTTGTTATACTCTGGAAACTATACGTTAATCAATCTTTAATGTAAGCTATTATCCGATTATTGTGAGTCTTGTAAATGTATAATTTAAAGCTATCAAATGGTCTCGCATCCTAATTTGTGTGTATTTTTATTTATGCATGGCTACGTATGTACCTCATACATTATAAAAGAGACCACCTTCAAGCCCGTCAAAACCACACCACGGCTCACACCCCATACTTAACTGTTGCTGCTCAACTTCATTATAAACTTCCATGCTTATCGCACTGGCCTTGATACCGGCGAGACACTGATCCTTCCTTCCAAATTATCAGGACATTTAAACCTTGTCTGAATCCATCTATCTGGCACACCATGGTAAATTCCCCATGCAGAAATTACCAGTTGTGCATATAACATCAACCACTAACCTCCAATGCTCACTAATTTACTTGACTTCCAATATTAAAATGATTAAATTTTTTCATTTTTCATTATCGATTGATACTCTCTTTTGTCTCTTTCTCTCTAATTTTTCTATTTTGATTTTAATTTATCATATACAGTATGTTGAAACAGCAGGGGCAGCATGGCACCCAATATAAAGATTAAGGCTGCATGCTGTCTCTGCCTGTAAATAGACCTACCCCACTGCAAGGGTTACATTTTCACTCCTGGGTACAAGAAACCAAGCGATGGTAAGCCCTGTACAGTATCCAAGTGGATTCCGGTTGAATCCATTGTATGCCTGGACCAGGAACAATGGTTGTGTACCAGGCATACACAGAGAGGAGGACAGGTCCATTGTGTGGGTGCAGGTGTTGTGTACCAGGGACAATGGAAGTGTTGGGAGGAGGCAGCGCTCTGACCAAGGGAGACAGGCACTCGAAAGCTATTGTTCTTCCCTGGCAGAAAAGTGCTAGACCCAGCAGGATGCTTGGAGCTTCGCCTGGCTACACGAGGAGGAGCATAAACCCTGGCTGTGCTGATTTAATTGGGCCATTAAAGTTTCCCAAGCTCCTTGGTACCGCTCCAGTGGGTTGTGCTATGGAGCATAGCTCTGCTTCACCTCTGATTGGCCCTTCCTCACAATCCACTACCTCCTAATTGATGGGAAAGATTAAAGGGACAACCATAAATGGACAGCGCCCAGCTTTCCATGGCTCTGAGTTGAAACTGGGAAACTATACAAGCCAGTGCTGACCTGGACTTCAAGAGCTGTTCAGGGTCAGTCTAGGTGCTCAGAGACCCCATGTTTATGAACCTAAGGCTAAGGCCCCGCTCCCATAGTCAGCGCGCCCGCACAGCAGACAGGCGGTGCGCTGACATACACAGACCGCGATATGCGGTCTGTAGGGAGCGGGAGCCGGAGCGGGAGGTGGGCTGGAGTGGGAGGTTTGACAGGGAGGGGGGGCGTGGCTTGAGCGGAGGGACCGCTACTCTCCCCCCCCCTCCCTCCACGTACTCGGGCTGGAGCTGCTGATGGTAAGCAACACACACATACACAGGCACTCATATACACACACACACAGGCACACACATACACACACACACACACACACACACACAGAGGCAGGCACTCACGCACTCATACACACACACACACAGACAGAGGCAGGCACTCACGCACTCATACACACACACACACACACACAGACAGAGGCAGGCACTCACGCACTCAGGCACACACATACACACACACAGACAGGCACTCACGCACTCAGACACACACACAGACAGGCACTCACGCACTCAGACACATACACACACACAGACAGGCACGCACGCACTCAGACACACACACAGACAGGCACCCTTTTTCACTCCACACTCCTCCCCGCTCCCCGAAGCCTCTCCTCCTCCCGAAGCCTCCCCTCCCCATTGGCTCACAGCCACACCACGTGACGCATCAACGCTAGGGATCACCATTTTCTTGTGTCCCATAGCGGCTGACGCGCCACAGCGTGTAGTGCGCTGTGCCGCCAGGGGGGACCGGGACCGGCTCGGGAGGATTCCCCTGCTGGTGGGGAACTCGCGTGTTGCCGCCCGCGCCAACGAGCGCAGCGGGACCGAGGCCTAAGAGACCACAGAGAGGTCTTCGTGCTACTCCAGACTGAGAATGCTATTGAAGTCTATCTCAGTCCTTACACTCCTTTGATTTGGAATATCTTCACCATGGGTAAGCTCTCTTCGGCAGTACCCTGCACCTAGTAAGGAAGAGTTTTGTCAGTTTTCCCCATATTGTTTATTGGTTGTGGTTTGTGCCTTCTGGACACAGCTTTTAAGCACAGCATGGGATTAGATGCAAAGCCAGTGAAACCACTCACAGACAGCTATTTCGACCTTTTGGGTCTCATCAGTGTGAGGCTGGTTGTACTGGCTCTGCAATTTTCAAGCTGGGTAGGTTTACAATAGTTTATATAAGTTATGGTGGGTGAAAAGGCGACAAAAACCTCCACGGTATAGCATATACAGTACAGTAGCAAATAAACCCTACCTTTCACCATTATCACCTAGCATACAGTGCTTACACTGCAGCAAGGGATTCTGGGAAATGACATGCAAATGAGCACACAGTGCCACCTTTTCTCTGAAATCCATTTTTACATGTCATTTTCCAGAATCCCTTGCAGCAGTGGAAGCACTGTATGCTATGTGATAATGGTGAAAGGAGGTGTTACTGGTTGTCTTGGTTACCACGTATGATGCTGTGACGTCATACGCCAGCGTCATTTCCCTGCATTTATTAGGAAGTTGTTTGGAGCTCTGCAAAAAGAGAGTTTCCCCATGATAGGCAGAACTGGGGCTCTATTTTGGTGGACCGGGAAACACAATGGGAAGAAATTAGTTGCTTGTAGATCATTTTCTTTCAAATAACAATATGGGTTAATGAGTTACAGTAAACCCTTAAACAAGTGTCCATATGACAGAAAACTCCTCGTGAGTATATAGAGGATAGCGCTTAACTAGGTTTTAATTCTATATAGAGTTTGCAGAAACAATGTAGATTCCAACGCAAATATCACCTCTTAGCCATAATGTGGCAATCAGAAAAGTTCATCATAACAGAAAAACGATTTACTCACATAAAGATAGACCTCCGTTGAATGTAGTCTAATGTGGGATAAGCAAAATCTCCACTTATCTTCACCTGTCGGGTGTAAATACCGTGTGCCAGGCGTAGTAGATAATCTAATAAATGCAGGGAAATGGCGCTGGCGTATGACGTCACAGCATCATACGTGGTGAGAGGACGTGAGCCTCTTTCTGTAGATAAGGAGCAAGAAAAAAATGTGGTAACAAGCCAGAGCGCCGCGCCACCAACTTAGAGAGTGCAAGAGGGGGAATAAAAAGCGATTTATTGGCAAATTAGGAAGAGCAAAGTTACACGAACATGTTTCGCGCCCCAGCACTTAGCCGAGGTGCGGCGCTCTGGCTTGCTGACAAATATTTTTCTTGTTTGAAGCTCTGCAACAATTTTACTTTTGATGTAAGTTTTATCTTGTTTGTTATTGATATAAAGTGTTATTTTTGGCATTTATAGTCTTCTCCTTGCGGTCTCCTTTTGTGTTTGTTTGTGATTTAGTTGGCCCCGTTTTTTGATCGCGGGAGAAAGATTTGAGCTGCAGGAGGGACAATTTGGATTAGCTGGACTGTCTAGGATCAGCGCACACCCAGTTTCTTTGTATATACACGCAGACTGGAAAAAACCAGCAATAACATATAAAATCAAATAAACTCACTATTAATACAACAAGCAAAGATTGGGGGTAGGCAGGACTTCTGCTATATTGCAGAAAGAGGCTCACGTCCTCTCACTAGCCCTTCCAGATTTTCCCCACCTCTTACCCTTCCTACAATCGACACATCATCATCATCATCAACACACTACAGGCAGTCCTCGGTTATCCAACACAATGCGTTACTCAAAATGGCGTTGGATAGCGAAACGTCTTAAAGCGAAACACGTTTTCCCATAGGAACACTGTTTAAATGAAAGGTTCCGTTCGTGAAGGCATTTTTAATGCTAAAATACACCAAATATTTTACTCAGGCAATAAGATATGCAGCACACACATACATTATATAGTGTATATACTGTATTATATATATAATATAACATAATATATCATGTAATTTAATAATATAATATATTATATAGTATAATATAATATTATATTATATGATATATATATTATATACACATAAACAACTTTGCAAGCGTCGTAAGAGCGTTGGATAAGCCGTTTTGGTGTTGTAAACATGAATATAGGTATGCATTGCATAGCGTTGGATAAGCCATTCGTTGTAAAGCGAAGCGTTGTAAAACGAGGACTGCCTGTACAGTGGAAGGGGTTCCCCAGCCAAAAGCTCATGTTCCACACTCCCTTAATTGGCTGTGGCTCTCTTAAACTGTGTGTTACCATGCTTCTTCCTTTATTGAATAGAGGTGCTATCCTCCTAATGACCTTGAAAGTAGTATATCATTTTTCAATTAAGAACAAATGCCTACTACACCAATATTGTAGCAATAAAGCTTAACTAGACCATTCTTTGCTTAATAGGAGAATAGAAAAATGGCTAGTCTGTAGGGATGTTCTCGTTTAGTATGATATTATCTTATATGAAACATTGTCCTCTGTATTATTTGTAATATAGATATTAGAAGCAGTTATTTACCCTCATAACTAATTCATGGAACATCTTAACTGCACATATTATCCCTTGATTCTCATGATTTCCTCATCACAGTAATTTGATCAAATAGCAACATTGCCTATGCTTTGAAGTATACTGTTATCTTACTGTTACACACATTCTGATTAGGGCAAGGTGTGACAAAATGGTGTTAAGTTCAAACTTCTACACATGAGGCAGTGTTTGGTTACTAAACCAACAAAAAAGATGCTTTATATCTGTTTTATTGCAAATGCAGCAATTTCTTCAAGTATACAAAATACTGTGTTTTTGCATGAATAGTTCATACTCATAAGCCAAAAGAATGACACCATACAATTCACACCATTCAACAAGAGTAGCGTAAATGTAATTTAGTTTTTGATATCATTGCAACTTTCAAAAACAAAGGATGATCTTTAGCCATATTTACCAAACAATCGTCTGCCACAAGACCCGCTCTGGCGCTGAAACACACGTCACAGTGTATATGTGCTGTAAGATGTCTTCCAGTGCTGCAAGGGGTCTTATAGTAGATTACTTAGAAAATGTGACTCCCTACTATACTTTCCTACTTTCCTATTGGTTAAAATGCTATAATAGCATGATACTCAAGTGAGCTGGTTTATATGTGTACAGTATGTTCATAGCATGAGGACATGACAATGAAATGTCACGGAATAATTTAATAACGGGGGGGGGTGTTTAATTAGTCTCCTTAGTAAGCATGGAAATTTGAATTATTTATCTTATAAACCTCCTACAGTTAACAGTACATCAACAATCAGAGTACTTTTACTTGAATGGCTAACACCTCAGGTACTAAAATAAGACTGTAAGCTCCATGGGACACGCATCTATTTAGTCTGCATTACACTGCTTATGTAAAAATAAAAGTGATGTGTTAAATTAACAGTATGATTTAAAATAATCAGAAGCAATTGTTGAGACAGCCCCACTTTATACTGCTCTGTGTTGAATTCTGAACAGTAAAAAAAAAAATGGAGAGTGCATAAAACTGGATGGTAAATTAACAAAAAGTGCAGGAATAAAAGGCCATTTTTTAAGGTCTGCTAGCTTAATGGATTCATAATGACTTTTAAATCCTCACTCGAGTAAGAAATAGTGTTCATTTTATAATTGCATATAATTACACTTTTTTCATAATCCATAGCAGCCTTCCAAACGAAATTGATGGGCTCCTCTATCAATCTTTTTAAAGGCTGGGACCCCTGCTGAAATTGTAAAAGTGTTACATTATATTATTTCCTCCCTTGTTATCCAGAAAGGAGATACGTCTTAACCCTTTTACAGCTGGTCAAAACGGGAAGAGAGTTAAGGAAATGGTTGTTCCAGCTAGAAAGCAGTTGAATCAATCATCCTTGAAAGACAAAATCTGTACAGATATATTAGTAAAAGCCTTAGGCATACATGTGCATTAGTGGTAAAAGAAATACCCTTGAAATCTTGAGATTATGCTTTGAAGCCCTTCTCCTGTCACTGACAGCTGATGGTGACTCGGTGGGATTTCTCCTTGCATGCTTAAGACAAAATCTTATTTAGAAATGTCTAAAATATAAATCATTGATTGCATTAAAACTTGAATGTTTCAATGAAAGAGACACAGCCCTTAAAGTTAGTTGTGCTACTGATTTCCCACCACTATGGTACAAATGTTTAGTGGCGCCACTGCATTAGCAGGAAAATGTTGTCCCCGCATGTACATACTGCAAATAATCCTTCACTGCTATAGGCATTTGGATACTATACAATGTATTAAAGTGTACCGCATTTGCAAATTATCATACATTGCTCGACTAGGCCAACCACCATGGTACATATATGATTTGTGCTATTGGCCATGATAATATCCAGACTTTAACCAATGTCTGTTTTCTCAGGGGGATATTATTATTATTATTTTATTATTATTATTATCGTTTATTTGTGAAGCGCCAACATATTCCACAGCGCAGTACAATGCGGGTAGAGAGTTATGTATATTATATAAACAGAATAACGTACCAAATAAAGACAAACAAGTGCCCCCGGAAGGTGCAAGGCCCAAGGCAACTGCCTTGCTCAGCCTTGTCTGTGTACTTGTTTATGTGAAAGGGGTTAAAACCTCCAGCTATCCAGCTGTATCCACTTGCATCTCCCACCAATCGTTTGTGACATTTATAGCTGGGAGAGAGAATGTTTTTAAACTCAAATTAATCTGAGAGTATACAATGCCCTATAACTCTCTCCCTATAACCCCAAAAATAATGCTACCCTCACTGTTGCATTTATATGAATGTAATGCATGCCGTGACATCTGTCTTGACTGGTTTAATTTTAATCTTTGAGGAAAAAACAAATATCTGACATATGCAACACATGACCCTTTCATATTTGGTATTGCTACAGTACACTCATCTAATTTTTCCTGCCACAAGTCTATATTTTGTATCCTTGTGAATTACATCAGATTTTAATTATCATATATTTTTAAATCTGGAAGGAAATATAAAAGTCCCTTTCTGTCACCTTTTGTCTGCCAGAACCGTCTTGGAATGTACACAATATCCTTGAAGATAGCATAGAGATCGTGGCAAATCTCTGGTACATCTGTACACTTTCACCAGTCACTACTATTATAAACATATTGTTTTTTCATTGTTTTATTGGCCCATTAATGCAAAGACCAGGTTAAACTAGATGACCTCGCATTTTGAAAATGAAAGCTAACCCCTTAGTTGCTGCATTATTAACACAACTCAATAGGTTAAAAGCATTAACATGGTATTTTGCATTATCGCTGCCATTGGATCGTAAGGAAACTCGGTGATATCCTGCATTATAACGCAATATGTTGTATTATCAGTAGAAAAAAATATTATCTGTGTGCTGAGAAATACATTTTTTTAATTGAAAATCCCACAAACTGAGGTATGGGTGATTTTAGGTAGCTATGTAAATACTTTACATGATGGGATTAATTAATTTTTTCGGTTTCCTTAATAATGTGATTTTACATTATTTATTCACATAGCACTCTTGAATCATATGGAATATAATGTGTTTTTTTTAAAATTATTATTATTCTACCACTTCTGTATTGCAATGACCCCTTTCCCTATTACTCACTATACAGTATCACTTATTCTGTTTGCAGAACTGCTAATTTGTGGATGTTTGCAGCGCAAGGGTTAAGATACAGTAGGTGTTGAATCACTAGCCTTATAAATGCTCGGGAGGGTTTATGCCCGTGGTATATTAGGAGCTTGCTGGTTTTATTCGCATAGCTTATGTGCTGTCAGACTGTGAATAAATGTTCTTTTAAAACCATCTGTTTGGATTGAGTCCCAAGGTTTTTCCTCCCGCCTGACAATCAAGAGATGAAAAGAAAACACATTTTTTCATGCCAAAAATGGACAAAGATGCTCATTTTTTCAAAGACATGCAATCAAGATGTTTTTGTACGACTCCTTTTTGCAACTTTCTAATAATGTGGAGGGAGGAGAAGTAGTCTAATTGGAAGAGTGAAGCACATGGAATCAGGAGGTAAAAGGTTATTAAATCTTCCTATCAAATCATGCATCTCGCACTCAATTCTCCTCCTCACTGTTAAAGCTTTACTCTCTTCTGCTCCTACTTACATCTCAACCCTAATTGCTCGCTATGCACCATCCTGACTCTTGAGCTCTGCTCAAGGATGTCTTCTCTCTACCCCCGTTGTATCTAAAACCCTCTCCCGCCTTAAACCCTTCTCACTGACTGCCCCGCACATCTGGAATGCCCTTTCCCTCAATACCCGACTAGCACCCTCTCTATCCACCTTTAAGACCCACATTAAGACACACTTGCTTAAAGAAGCATATGAGTAGCACTGTGGCTAAAACTATATACACGATACATAAAGCTTGGCCTCCGGCAGACGCACTTACCTGAATGCCCTCCTACTGTCTCTGTACGTTCTCCCCACCAATTAGACTGTAAGCTCCCCGGCGCAGGGACTCCTCTTCTGAAATGTTACTTTTATGTCTGAAACACCATGATCTGTTATTTGTATAATTTGTTATTTATATGATTGTGACGTGTATTACTAATGTGAAGCGCTATGTACACTAATGGCGCTATATGAATAAAGATACATACATACATAAAGTACTGCATTCACCAACACATTCTTGGTGAAGGGATGCTGAACCCAGGCACCAAGGTGCTTAATGAATAAAAATGTAATCATCATCTAATGTATTACAGCTTTGGATGGAAATTTACTTCAGATACCTTACAATCATGGTACAAATGTAGCGTGTGACATTGCTCGCCCAAATAACACACCATACCCACATTAACTTCAGTTTTGGCATTGGGATTCTCCTAATTTTGCCCCATTTAATCTATATTTTGCCTGTTTATTTTAGTTCCCCAAATACATAACCTTACATGTATTAAACCTCATCTGCCATTTACCGGCCCAAGTTTCCAGTCTATCCAAGTCCTTCTGTGGAGAAATTGCATCCTCTTTTAATACATTACACAATTTAGTATCATCAGCAAAGACTTTGCTGTCTCTATGACAACCTCAAGGCCATTAATAAACAAGTTAAAAAGCAGGGATCCCAGTACAGATCCTTGAGGTATGCCCCTTACAACTTCAACCTAACCTAAAAAGGTTCCATGTATAACAACTCTCTGTTGTCTGTACTTCAACCAGTCTACAATGCAGATGCAAATATATTTACTGAGTCCAATTTCCTTTATTTTGTACACTAACCTCATGTGGCACTGTATTAAAAGCCTTTGCAAAATCTAAGTAGACCACATCAACTGTATGGTCTAAATTCCTACTTACCTACTCAAAGAAATGAATAAAGTTAGTTTGGCACAACCTATTCTTCATAAATCCATGCTGACTATTATTATACATGCCTTCATGGCCACTAAGATAACCGAGGGTTAATAACAAAGAGCCTAACTATCCTAATACCCATTGTATAACATTGTGGTACAGTACAACCCAAATGTGGCTAATAGGGCTTTTGCCTATTGAAAAGCATACGAAAATACATTGTACAAAATATACATAACAATAAATAACGTAATACAAATCTAGCTTTTCAATCCATTGATTGTCACTGTGGCTAGGGGGCCTAGATAGCCACATTGAAAATCAATATAGACCCTGAATAAATAAATATATTTATTACACCAGCCAGGTTGAAGGCTGTCCTCATCCTCAGAGGCTCCAAATGGTTTCCCTGAACAGGGAGGTTAGACCACCCCAGTGAAGTTACAGGACGTGGGATAACCCCTTGTATGCCATTGAGGTTTTACAGCTATAGTAAGGTAGTAGCATCTTTCTATTAGGGTATTTTTATTAACCCCTTGGTTTCCTTAGTTGCCATGAAGGCATGCATAATATATGCCTTTGTGTCCACGATGGCTTCCACTGGATTTATTTCTGTATTATATTGAGTAGGAAGTTGTATTGCAATATGTACCTGGCATCTTCCTTAACATGTGGCTAATGCTAGCTAGTGTAACAGCCAGTTAGTGTCGGGTTAGTGCTTATCCCAACGTTAGCTGACTAACGCCACTTTAGCCATATGCAAATGAGTGGCATAACGGCCATTTGTTTTGCACAAAGTTAGCTTTGAAGATACCCGTAAAATCCAGGAAAACTAACGGACAGTACGTCATGTTAGTAGTCCAGCTGTAACGGAACTTTGAGTATCTACCCATAATAGATTATATGTGAATCTTCATTGAAAACTGCATCTCTCACATTAAAGATCTCAGCATTCATAGGTACAGGGATCTTTATGTTGAAAATAGTTTTTAGTGTTTAGTGATGGCTCAAATATGTTAACACTTATACAACAGCTACTAAGTCACATAAGCATGATTGGAACAGGTGATAGAGGACTCATAACGTACAAACTGAGTAAGAAATACCGCCTGAAGCTTTTCTCGGCTTAGTTAGTTTACCATTAATTCAGTTTGATTAGTGTAATGTGGTGATAAAAGCTGGAAGTAAATTAAGTTGGAAATGTTTAGTTAGTCATTTAGATTAAGAAATCTAGGAAAAACGTTGTATTTATGGGTGACTGGCCATGCAATCAAGGTGATCTGGTTCTAGTGTTAACAGGTCCTCACTCTAGATCCAATTGTATACAAAAATTAAAACATGTGGTTCCTAGAAAGAGGCTACAATTAAAGAAAATAATTACTGATTAATTAATTTGAAGAATATATTAATAGTGTATGGTATTCAAAAGGTAATATATCAATACCTACATACTGTATGTAGAGAGAAAGAACACCATATACAGTATATAAAAAAAAATAGCCAAAAAAATGCTGATTACACAAGCCGAACTCTGTCTGCCACTGACGACATCACGGCTTGTGTCGCTTGTTACCACGACCCACCGATAGGCTGACAATGACAATAGTTCACTATTCCCTGAAGAAGTAGCTGTTAGCTACAAAACGCGTAGGTTATATATAGTGCAATCCTTGTACTTTATTGGCATACCAGAAGCACTGTTACAGCCCCACGAGTTTGCACCCATACAAAACTTTTGTCAGTCTATTGTTGGGTCGTGGTAACAAGCGAAACAAGCCGTGACGTCGCCAGAGTTCAGCGTCTGTAATCGGCATTTGCCGTCAGTGTGGACGGGTCCCTACACCAACGCTCGAGACACAAGAAGCATGGTCGGACATGGACCGATACCAGACGATTCCAGCAGTCCGCTGTATGCCGAGAGGTGGTCCAGGACTTCCTATCCATTCGGAACCTGTGGGATCGGTCGAGTGGTGTGGGAACCAGCGGTCACTTCCAGTGTGGTAACATGTCATGCCCATAAATTTCACCATTGATGTACGTGTAACACTCACCTGCTGATTGAATACTCAATTAATAATATATACTACACTATGAGATTTTTGCGCTGTTTTCTTTTTGTTTTTATACTAGCCCATGAGGATGTCGAGCCATCCTCTGTAACCAGCTGCAGTATCTCTTATTTGGTCACAGCACAGGTTTATCATTGTTTGTTTTTTTCACATATTTATATTATACACAGATATATATTATTGTTTTTTTATTAGTCACGATCATGGTTTATATATTGTATTTTAATATTAATTATATGTTGATCCTATATTGGACTTAATTAATTTTTTAATAATCACTAAGGAGACACTGTCTGGTGCGCGGTTTATTCCTCTTTTTGTTCTCAGTTGACATCACTATTTAGTTTCAACGTTTTAAAGTTGTGTTTTCCAACAAGGAAATCAGATCCTTTCACTTAATGTGCACAGTCTCTTTCAACAGCCAAATGGTTAACTCCAAAGTATTAGCAATTGAAGTGGAAAAAAGGAGGTATTTATTCCTTCTAATAAAAGAAAAGAAACAGCCACCTAAAAGAGTTTAATAATAATTAAAGCTGTGAGCTAATGAAGTGCTCCTGAAAGCATGAAGGGATTTTTCACAAATAACATGCCTTTCATTTTCTCCTCTCGTCCCATCCAGACCATGGGGAGCAATGGAAAGGCACTCAGGGCTTGTGGTTTTCCATTTAAATGAAGAACATTACAGACAGAACAGGGAACAATTTCGATCTGCAGCTATTCTAGAAATCAGAAGAGTATTTTGTGGGTTTTTAAAAGTCCAGGTTTATGAGTAGTTGGTTGAAAACTAGCCTTAGACATGTCACTGTTTGAAAGTATGTATGGAAAAATAGACAAACTACTATATATAGTTCATGTGAGCTATTCTGTCACCAATATCTTTGTTTCTTTGTCAGCTTATCTCACTCTGCCTCTTGTAAGGGACGCTCATAATGGCAGCTAATAGGAACCCGCTGTAAAACAGTTGAGATGAAGCTTATTCCAAGGCATGCACAAAGCTATCAATTAATTATGATTAACAATTGTTGCCAAAAAGTCCAAAAGGACTGATTCAATATAGTTAATAAATCGTTTTTTTTCTTCATTGGCATAATAGATATAATATGTTTTTATAAATTAAATACATTTGTTGAAGTTTAGAACCAAGATTAACAATTAAACCATATTTTAGCAGGACCAGCCTTAGGCTAAGGTCCCAGTGCCACCGCTGCACGCGCGCCCGCGAGGCTGGCGGCACGTGCAGCCGATTCCCCGGTCTGCAGTGAGCTGCAGGAAGAGAGACCAGGGGGGGGGGGGCGTGGCGGTGATGGGGCGCGGCCATGACATCACCCGGCAGGTTCGCCCTCATTGGCTGAACTGCCGGGGGCGTGGCCTAGCGCTCCGTCATGAGTCCTGCTCTCAATTCTATTGAGAGCAGGAGAAACTCCCACCACAGCGCTGCGGCCCCCCCTCGCAGCGGGTCCGGCGCCATTGAGGGGAGGGCTCTCGTCCCTGCAGCGTCCGCCACAGCGGACGCTGCAGTAGCAAGCGGGACCAAAGCCATTGCCCAAGACGGCACGCTGGCTGTGGGGACCCCCCTGTGCAAAACCTTAAGGGGACTTACCTTCCTCTGGCAGCGTTGCATCATCAAAACATCACGGCGGCATGTGATGTCATGTTGCCACGGCAACATCATCGTCATATGATATTGCGGCGCCATGTGACGTCGGTCACCATGACAATGCGAGGTGGGCCATTCCAGAGAATATAAGAGCCCCCACTTCAAAAAAGAAAACACACACGCTCCCGCCTCCGGTCAGGCAGAAATTGGATCCTGGCACCGAAAGGAGAAGGGAAAACAGGGAGCTCGGGGCCCTGAAATGTGCAGGGCCCAAAGTGAATGCCTTGCTCACCTTGCCTAAGGCCATCCCTGACACATTTATCAAGTGTGGGTACTGGTTATCGCACCTGTTCCGGCGTTAACTCACGTTTAAGTCTATTGGAGTTAACACTGGAATGGGTTAATGGAATTTAACCTGTTCCGGCACTTGATAAATGTTCCCCATATAATGAAATGCCATTCATATCGGGAGTTAATTATAAAAAAAATGATAGATCCCACTCTATATAACTGACTACCACAAGCCTTCTCCGTTTTCCTGTTGATTGCTTTGGAAGCTATAGTAAAGGCACATCTCTTAGGGGTGCTTTTTTACGTTCTTAAAAAATCTGCTTTTTTGCTAACACCACTAATAAACCACTCCTACGTTTATACTGTAGCATTCTAGCGTTATCTTGCTGTAATATCTGTATTTTAGGGAATTCACAAATGGCTTCCATTGCCCCAATAAGAAATAGGGGCTTTGATCTGTTAGGTTTAATGTCTCAAGATAAAATGTATACGTTGACATGCTGCACCTTTTCTGCTTGCTTATGCATCAAATATAAGAAACTTGTTAAGCACAGAGATTTATGCCACTTGAAACCTGGATGAGTTTTTGACTGAGATGACAGCACATAAAGGTGCTGGATTTAAAAGAAATCTTGTCTATGCTCTATTACTCATATGCTCTTTTACTCCCTCAACTGATAATCCCCAAATCAAAAACTCATACCAATGAAGCAAAATTGGAGAAAAGTACCTTGATATACTGTATTGAAGTAAGAAAAATTTGATATTTCTCTCCAAAATGCTCTTGTAACATACTACTGTACAGTATATGCCCTATTTCAACATACAGGTCAAGCCATGCTGGAAAATATTTCAATCCCATTTTAAATGGTGTTGAACTCTTCTCCAGCATGAGGAGACAGCTACAGTATGCAGCATACTGATACTAGTGTATGTATGTCTTTACTTATATAGCGCTTCATAGTAGTAATACACGTGCACAGAAGTATAATGCGTGGTGCTAAGAACTGTATACAGCTATAATCAGTGTTCGACAAACCTATACATTTGCTCGCCCCGGGCGAGTGGATTTAACCCCCGGGCGAGTAAATATTGGCCCAAGCAGCACACGTTTGGTACTAGGTGGCGAGTAGATTTTTTGGTGATTTGTCAACCACTGGCTATAATGATAATGTTATGAAGATAATGAATCCTATATGAGGTCTGGGATATATTCTTGATTGTAGGGGGGTACTGGGTGTGGTATCCTAGTTGGTAAATCACCATAGATGGCACTCAAAGTGTCCAGGAACCCAAAGGCTAATGATCACCCCAATGAATAGTACCCTAATCCTTTTGTGGAATAATGATATGACCATGTAGCAAGCAAGAAAACTCACGAGTCTGCTGCAGCGTCCACGTTGATCCCACCAGACCTCTGGGTGTGCCTCCGTCCTTGGAGATGGATGTAGATAAGAGAGAGAAATGGCAGAGCACAACCGGAATTATCCGAACAAGAAATTAGGAGGAAAGTGCGTTATCGTTAAAAAATGTAATAGTCATGGAGGGAAAAAGGGCATAGGCATTTCCTATCCCTGCTGGCCCAGGATTACGTGTGGGAGGCGGGGGCGGCCTGCAGGGACGCGTGACTCCGCACCAGAATCTCATTGCCCAGATTGCAGGGAGGATCCCAGATATGGTTCAGGATTGGTAAGCCAATTATTTCTTAGTCTTTAAATATGTTAATGATGATGGGATGTGTATGCCTTGATAAAGTGCCCTGTGTAGCACGAAACATGTTGGTAGGGTAATGCCTATGCCCTTTTTCCCTCCATGACTATTACATTTTTTATCGATAACGCACTTTCCTCCTAATTTTTTGTTCGGATGATTCCGGTTGTGCTCTGCCATTTCTCTCTCTTATCTAGTAATACACGTGACAATCATATAAATAACAAATAATACCAATAATCATGGGAATAAGTGCTTCATACATAAAAGTAATATTTCGGAAGAGAAGTCCCTGCTCCGAGGAGCTTACCAACTAATTGGTAGGTGGGAGGAAAGTACATAGACAGTAGGAGGGTATTCTTTTAAGCGCATCTGCAGGGGGCCAAGCTTCATGTATCATGTGTATAGTATTATCCAAGCTGCTACTATATGCTTCTTTAAGCAAGTGTGTCTTAAGGTGGGTCTTAAAGGTGGATAGAGAGGGTGCTAGTTGGGTATTGAGGGGAAGGGCTTTCCAGAGGTGTGGGGCAGTCAATGAGAAAGGTTTAAGGCGGGAGAGGGCTTTAGATACAACGGGGGTAGAGAGAAGACATCCTTGAGCAGAACGCAAGAGTATACTCCTTGAGAAAGCGCAACACTAGCGTGAAACTCGTGGGAGGAACCTTTTTTGTCATGTCTACCACTTACTTTTGTTTCAAATAAAGCCTTTCTATTTTTGAACCTACTGGCACCCTTTCTCTTCAATTTGTGGCTGTCCTGGATTCAGTTGGAGTGCTCTAATAATCGCTACTACTGCTGTAGCGAGAAATTAGGGATGAGATGTAAGGAGGGGCAGAAGAGTGTAAAGATTAAAAAGTGAGGAGAATTGAGTGTGAAATGCGAGATTTGATAGGAAACCAGGAGAGTGAGTTCAGCAGGGGAGACCATGATACAGATTTAGGAAAGAGTAGAGTGATTCTGGCAGCAGCGTTTAGGATAGATTGTAGGGGAGACACGTGAGAGGCAGGAAGGCCGGACAGTAGGAGGTTACAGTAATCGAGACGGGAGAGAATGAGGGCCTGAGTCAAAGTTTTAGCAGTCGAGCAACAGAGCAAAGGATGTATCTTTGTAATATTGGGGAGGAAAAAGCGACAGGTTTTAGAAACATTTTGAATGTGAGAGGAGAATGTGAGAAAGGATTTGAGTGTGACCCCTAGGCAGTGTGCTTGGGCTACTGGGTGAATAATAGTACCAACAGTAATGTGGAAGGAGGTAGTAGGGCCAGGTTTGGGAGGAAGTATGAGGAGCTCTGTTTTTGCCATGTTAAGTTTAAGTCAGCGTAGGGCCATCCAGGATGATATCGCAGAGACATTCAGAAACTTTGGTTTGTACAGCAGGTGTAAGGTCAGGGGTTGAAAAGTAAATTTGTGTGTCGTCAGCATAGAAGTGATATTTAAACCCAACGAGATGTGATTAGGTCACCCAGAGAAAGTGTGTACAGATAAAAGAGGAGAGGTCCCAGGACAGAGCCCAGGGGTACCCCCAAAGAGAGATCGATAGAGGAGGAGGAGGTGTTAGCAGAAGAGACACTGAAAGTACAATGAGAGAGGTAAGAGGAGATCCAGGATAGAGCTTTGTTACCAATACCAAGAATATGGAGAATGTGAAGGAGAAGAGGGTGGTCCATAGTGTCAAATGCTGCAGAGAGGTTGAGTAATATGAGCAGAGTGTAATGACCTCTGTCTTCGGCAGCATGGAGAGCATTAGTTATTTTAGTGAGGGCTGTTTCAGTGGAGTGAGCAGTGCGTAAGCTAGAATGTAGAGGGTCTAGGAGAGAATGGGTGCTGAGAAAGTGGAGCAAGCGAGAGAATACAAGACGTTCAAGGAGTTTAGAGGCAAAAGGCAGGAGGTTGGCCGGTCAATAGTTTGAAAGACAGGTAGGGTCAAGCTTGCTGTTTTTGAGTAATGGTATAACTGTTGCATGTTTGAAGGAGGAGGGAAAGGTACCAGAGTAGAGGGAGGAGATAAAAATGTGTGTGAGCGTAGGGATTATAGTAGGAGCAAGAGGTTTTAGGCGATGGGAGAGAATGGGGTCAAGAGGGAAGGTGGTAGAGGGAGAAAAAGAGATCAGCAGTGACACATCCTCATCTGTGACAGTGGCAAAAGAGTCAAGGAAGGCAGGAGGAGAGTTAGGAAGTGGTGTAGGGTGGGAGGAGGAAACCGGAGGGATGTTCTAATGTATAGATTCCACCTTTTCCTTAAAATAGTCAGCAATGTCCTGAGGTGAGATGGAGAAGAAGAAGAGGCAGCTGAGGTTGGTTTGAGTAGAGAGTCAAAGACAGAGAAGAGTCAGCGTGGGTTAGACTTGTGTGTGTTAATTAGTGAAGAAAAGTAGTTTTTTTAGCCTGAGAGAGGGCAGAGTTGAAACAGGATAGCATAAATTTGTAGTGAAGGAAGTCTGCGAGAGTGTGAGACTTCCTCCAGAGGCGTTCAGAGGAACGAGTGGAGGAACACAGCATGCGCGTGTGGGAATTAATCTACGATTTGGGCTTAGAAAGGCGAGGATGGCAGAGAGAATCGGAGCATGTAGATCAAGAGAGGAGGATAAGGCAGAGTTGTAGTTCCTGGTTGTCAGGGTCTGCAGCAGAGCTGAGAGAGGAGAGGGAGGAGCGTAAAGTGGAATCAAAGGCTGGTAGGTTAATATAGTTCAGGTTTCTGCAGAAAGAAGTAGATGGAGGTAGAGAAGGGGAGAAGCGAGATAGAGAGAATAAGGTGAGGTGATGGTCAGAGAGAGGTAAGGGGGAAATGGAGAAATCAGAGATAGAAAAGTTTTTTGTGAAAACCAGGTCTAGGTAGTGGCCATCCTTGTGGGTGCTGGCTGCAGTCCACTGTTGAATGCCAAATGAAGAGGTTAGGTTAGAGAGAGAAAGCGGGAAGTCCAAGGGAGAGAAGGGTCATCAATGTGGTAGCTGAAGTCCTCAAGGAGAAGAACAGGGGAGTCTGAGGAGAAAGAAAGAGAGCCAGGATTCAAAGTGAGAGAGACAGGCAGAAGGGGGATGAGTAAAGGTAGGATATGTGTAGAATATGAGTTCTTACTTCCATTGGGTTTAAATAAATAGTATCTTTAATATATTTCAGCACTTTACTTTCTGGTGTTTTTTTCAACAACATTTAGGAAGGAATGTGCCTTTCAAAATGCAGAAATAAGGAGTTATGTTTATTAGCCATGGTGTTAACCCTTGTCTGCATACTGGTTTGTTTAATAGGTTATTTCCTCTCTTTCAGTTCTGCGATTGCAAACAGCATATGTTAAGGAAGCAGCATTAATGCCATCATTTTAAGCCAAACTTGCACTTAGTCTACACATATTCATATACTGTACATGTGAGCTAAAAGCTGTATGGATTTTAGTACAAAGAAAAGTTTCCTCAAGTGTTTAAGGATGGGAAGCTAACCCGGTCATTTTGTATAGAAGTGAAATGAATGGTGCTCTGCATTCCTGCTTTAAAAAAAATTAAGTTAACAGAGTAGAAAAGTAATAGTTTGACTATTGAAGTGCAGAGCGCTTTCATTGATTCCATTTTAAAAGATACAGAATACAGTACCTATAATAAAGCAAATTGTCTGTGCTATATCTCAGCTCCCCACATGACAAATAGAAGGCATATACAGAGGGCACATGGACAAGGAGAAGCAGAAAGCCAAGGAAATGATAAATAACTTTTTAACTCTGGCTTCACAGAATTATCTTTTATCGTAACTTTTCAGCTATTGATTGGCTGTGTCATATTTTGTGATGTCTATGTATGAGACGAGGCAGTAAGGTACATATGAATGATTTCCCTGTGGAAAGAAGACTGTTATACAGTATGTCACTAAAGTCTTTGTGGACAGGGAATTTGGCAGGAGAGAAGTGTGTATCCATAATGGGTTATTTTAGTACCGTGGAACTTTTCAAGCTAAATTCAGGGAAAGAGGCATTTTAGCTGAGATTCTCTGGGCTGGATTAAGAGTTTAAACAAAGACACGAATATAGCAGTGTCGTAAAGATCACGCTGCACCATCGCTATTTCAGAAATAAGACCCTGATATAGAGTTAGGCCTAGGACATAGTAGGATCAGCCTTGCTGACCCGTGCTGAGGCGTTCTCACGCTCAGCACTGAGTCCCTGCAGCCGCAATGAGAGCGGCTTTAGCAGGGGCTCGCGCACGATTGCGGAAGCGTGTGTCTTACCAAAATTTTAGATTTGGCGCTCACCGTAGCGCAGGGCCGGTCACGTGAGCGGTTCGCCCAATGAGGGCGTACCAGCTCCGTGACGTCACTGGCCCGCCCCCAGACACGCCCACGGACGGCGCGCGCTCTAAGGCCAGGGAAAGCACTGCTTTCCCTAAGCCTCAGCGTGCCTCCGCTCGTGCAAAGTGTCTATGCCCGAGGCCTTAGGAGCAACCGAGTCGCAAACAACTGTTTTTAAACTATTATCAGTCTTAGACTAGCACCATTGGCTATCCAAAATTGTTATGTCATCAGCAATCATACGTCTGTCTATAAACCAAATGTTTGCACGTAATAATTACGTTGATGTAACCTTAGCGTTTCAGTAAATGAGTACAAGTCCTATAAAATACTACTTTGGGGGGCCTCCCTTCAGACACCAATAAACCTGCATGACAGAAACAAGCTCTGCAACATCATAAAAATATGAACTATCAGGACACAAACAGGCAGCACACTGAGTAGGAAGTCAAAGTGCTCACTGAGTATATCAGGCTAGCCAATAATTAACTCAAACTATAAATTATATCTCTTCTTCTGTGGGCTACAAGTCTCTTTTACTTAATAGCAAGCATTTTCAGGTAGGGCTTACGTAGGGAAAATGCAGCAACTGCAGCCAGGACCGCAGACAGATTTCCCAGGGCTCAGGACTAGAGTTAGGATCGCGCCCCCCTCGTGTCGGTGGTCTTGCAAGCCCCCCGCATTTCACACCTCGCAAGCCCCATCTATTTTCCTCCCTCTTCCCTCTTCCCCTCCCCTCGGTCTCACCTCTCCCTCGATCAATTACCCCACTCTCACTCAATCCCTGCCCCCGCCTCAGATGTATTTCTCTCCTCTGCGTCCCACTCTTATTCCCTCCCTCCTCTCACCCGTTAACTACCCCACTTTCTCAATCCCTCCCCCTCACACAATCCCCCCCACAAAATACATACCAAAATATCCACCCCTCTAAATACATACAAAAAAATCCTCACATCTGCAAATATATACAAACCCCCCACTTCCCCGAATACATTTTAAAAAATACATATAAACCCCCCAAAAATCCATATAAAAAACAATATATAAAAAACAATATATAAAAAACAATATAAAATCCCAATATATATATTAAAAAAAACAATACATATAAACCCCCTCAATACATATTACAAAAAAACAATACATATAAATAAAACACACAATAAACCCAATACACAAGAAATACCCCAATATATATAAAATCCCCCAATACATATAAGCAAAACCCAATACATATAACCCCACCCCCCATGCATAAAAAAACAATACATAGAAGAAAAAAATCAATACATAGAAAAAAAAACAATACATAGGAAAAAAAACAATACATAGGAAAAAAAAACAATACATGGGCCGAAGCTTGGGGAGAGCCAGGGCCCCCCGCAGCCATTGGCCGGGAACACTTGTCGCGGCTGTCCCCTGTCGGCAGCCATGACGGCAGCTACGATTTCCATAAGAGTTCAGGAAATGGTGGCTTCTTATTGTGTAGCTAAATTTGCGCCTGGTTCTTGTTGGCGCATAATTAAAGTGTGGTAAAATTAAGAATAGCTCTTAACCCAACTCTAAATTGGCAGCTAATATAAATCAGGTGCAATTTAACATGTGAATGCCCATGTTGAGCCTTTTTGAATAATTTAAGCATAGACACACTTCTACTATACCCTTTGAGGTGATAGATTAACTAGCCCCTAATAAACAGTGTTTATGCACCTATTTTTGGCAAATTCTTTCACAAATTTTTACAATGCACAAACTCTTTTTAGTGTCTGCCCAACTAGTTCACGTTATGACCTCTCTGTTGTTGGCCAACTGTAAATTGGCCCTCTGATTCAATATGGTATGGTACTGTACATTGATCCAATTGTGCCCTGTGTTAATCCAAGCCCGGATGAAAAATAGGGAGTGTTGGTTCCCGTGGCGACAGAACTGGAAAATTAGCCAAGAACCCAATGGCAGGACAACAATTACAAAGCGTGGAAACACTAGAGGACGTATTGAACATCCTACCTTGTAGAAGATGATGCAATGTCGTTTATGGAGAATACCTACGTATTAGTATGGTATGGGTATGTGGTGGAATTAAAAAAAAAGTAGATATAACAAACATGATTACCAAACTTCTTAAATGTAATGCAACTGAGAGAAAACAATACAGCATTGCACCAAAACGCTCTATGTGACCAAGATTGACTAAAGCGTGCTAACCTTTAGCACAACTTAACTCCCATTCAGCAGTGCCTCGATTTGTTTAGTTACTTAATAAGATGTGGGCCATACGTGGTAGCCACTAGTTGAGATAGCGACTAAGTGTATACATGGACACCTACCTGAGCTTTGTGACAGAGATACATCTCGGATGGTATGTAGAGACGGCATTTAGACACACTGTATACATCCGCATAGAGCTCTTCCACAGCCACATGTAGCACATTAGTGACTTGACTGAATGTTTATCTCCTTAACACTTACTGGAGTAACATACATGGTATTTTTGCTTTCAATGTAACATCAACCAAAAACTCCCCAGGCAATAGAGGTGGTTTCTTTACATAGCCATTTTACCATAGGCTAGGAGCATTATTGATTTTGGCCCAACAGCGGGTGTACTCACTTTATCACTGGAAGCATTCCTTAAGTGGGCACCCGTGACGCTGCTCAGTTAAATACACACTGGGGACAGTTAGGTCTGTCACATTTTACTGAGCATTTGAGTCACATATTAAACTGACTCTATGGTGAATCTCCCCTCCCTGTCTCTATATTGCGGCAATAATCAATGCTGCACAGCGTTGTTGATAGGTGAAGAGGGGTTTTTGAAATCATATTTACATGTGAATACTAGTATCACATCAGACTCCACACATAACAGGCTAACGTGGGCAATTCAATTACCGTTTGACAGGATCTCTAGATATTATATGTCTAGGACCTATGTGCCCTGTCTGAACACCAGATCTCTAAAGGGGTTAAGGTGTTCTGCTTATATATACCATCAGAGTGGATGTGTATTTATTTTTGTGTTAGTCTGTAGATGAGCATGATCCTTTCGTCATCCTAGGACCATTTAGCTCCTCAGGTACATCTTCCTGAGCATTATAAGGAGGAATGTGAAATATAATAGGTACTTTAACAGTCGAGTCATTTGCTGTTCAAGCGCATTTTAATCTGTGTTCTAGTTTATATAATAATAAAATGTATTTATTTTACTATTAGTTGAGTTAGTGTGCGTCCTTATAGGGTCCTCTCTCTTTCGTGTATGCAAGTGTTATGTATTTGTCTGTGCCCTTGGTGTCTATATGTGGAGGTTGCTAGAGGTATTTCTTAACTGCAGCCCTAGAAGAGGAGAAAGAACTACTGAAAAAAAACACGATACTATAACATTGTACCTAGTGCCGCAAACATGACAAAAAAGGATATGGAGTGATATGTAAGCATCCAGTTACACCCTTCCCCTTAGTTTCATAGTGTTAAAAAGAAATCATAATGATCACATATTTTAAAAAAAACATTTTATTGAGGGGTAAAAGTTCCTCTCTCGGCCAGACGATCTGCTGTAACCAAATTATTTCAGCATAGAGTGTACATTACCTGAATCTTCTTAACATAAGTGGCAATAAAAAATAAATTGGTTCCAGGCACTAGGGTCGCTCAGAAAGCAAAATGCGTATTTAATAGTCCAATTTTTTTCTTTTTCTTTGAGCAGTGCATACTTGCAACCTCTTCCTTGCAACTTCTGTGGAATACTCTTACCACAAAGAGGTTCCTTTGATTGGACAGCTAGGGGACTTTTAAACTCCAAGGCTTTTAGTTTCCTTTGTGTATCCGGCTCTTGCTGTATTATGTTCCCATAAGTGTATCTTGAGGGGGGTAAGTAGCAGTTCCCCAAAATATCTGGCTGCATAACCTACATCCCCCTCATTCTTGTAGGTCATGGATTCCGCTCCAGTGCAGTATAATTCACCAAATGGACAGGTATTGTGGGTTTCCTGAAATACAATCATAAAGACCTGGGGCTCATCACAGCTGCCTTTGGTGGCAGCCAAAGGCTGGCTGCCATTTGCTCATGTTAAAGCTGCATGTACACACCAACCTTCTTATGCCCTATGCCCTATGTTTCCACTTACCATTCCTTATAGAATGTAAACTCCTTGGGGAGCTTCATACATACAATGTATGTTAATGTTTGTTACTTAATTGTTTTTCATCTTCCAAACCTTTTGTACAGTACTGCACTACAGAATACAGGCATACCCCGGTTTAAGGACACTCACTCGCGAGTAAAGGACATATCGCCCAATTGGCAAACTGCATCTCACACATGCGCCTCTTGTCACGTCCTGAACAGCAATACCGGCTCCCTACCTGTACTGAAGCTGTGCGCAAGCAGGGAGACTATAGAGCCTGTTACAAATGAGTTATTGACATCAGTTATGCACGTATATGGCGATTGCAGTACAGTACATGCATCGATAAGTGGAAAAAAGGTAGTGCTTCACTTTAAGTACATTTTCGCTTTACATACATGCTCCGGTCCCATTGTGTACGCTATTGCGGGGTATGCCTGTATTGTGGTGTGTTATAAATAAATGATGATAATAATAATAATTAATCAGAATAACACAAGTAGCAGAAAGTTGCAATAGAAAGTAGCATTCCCATTATTCACTGTA